>NW_015162663.1:0-2430 GCF_001447785.1 Gekko japonicus
TGAAATTTTCCAAATAACACAACATTAAGACGGTACAAAAATTCTTCAGTGAAAAAGTACACAGGTAAGTAATCTAAATATCAAGAGCAATAGTAGCATACAAACTTACTTAGTCTGTTCTACTACTTCTGGATGGCAATCTTCCCTTAAAGCAAATCAATATTGTTAATTTTTTTCTTAATTTTTTTAGCCACATTAAATAGGGCCTGTCAGTCATATAACATTATTTGATTATTACGTTTTGAAATGTGTTCCCAGTCAAATGTGTCTAGAGTTATCTTGTCTAATATTGGGTTCCATATGCTGAGAGGATCGTAAAATTCACTTTCGTTTTGGTGCACTGAACATAGACGGAAAATTTTTCCAGCATAAAAGTGTCCCAAACGTTTTGTATCCATTGGCTTGATGTGGGCGGATTCTTGTTCTTCTAGTTTTTAGCTATTGCGGACTTTGCTGCAGTTAGGAGGATGTTAATTAATTTTCTTGTTCTTTCAGGAGGTCGTTCTGAAGGCCAAAGGTTCAGGAGCATCAGTTCAGGAGTGAAAGGTAAGTCATAGTTTGTCATTTTGATGATGTGAGATTGGATTTGAGTCCAGAACTTTTTAATTTTGTTGCAGGACCACCAGTTGTGTAGGTACGTTGTTTTTCTCCGCATAATTTCCAGCATAGCGGGGTTATCAAAGGGGTTATGTGGGTAAGTTTGGCTGGCGTTAGATACCATCTCGTTAGTACTTTGAGGTTGGTCTCTTGTAAGTTTGAAACTTTGGATATTTTTGATTGTGTAGTCCATATGTCCGCCCATTCTTCTTCTGAAAGTGTTTTGCCCAGATCTTGATTCCAGGATTTTTGGTAGTTTGAAGGATATTGTGTATCCATTTGTGTGATGATGTTGTATACTTTGGAAATATGTCCTTTTTTATGAGTGGGTTTGTACAAGAGTTTTTCTAAATCCGTAAGAGGTCTTTTACTCGTAGTCAAAAAGTCTGATCTGGAAACTAGGTCTTGAATTTGTAGGTATTCGAACCACTTAATAGGAGACTGGAGTTTTTGTTCCAATTCAATTTTCGTAAGAAGTTTCCCTTTATTTACAATGTCTTTAATTTTGTTGAAGTTGTTAGTCCTCCATATTTCATAAGTCTTGTGATCGTTAGCTGGTAAAAACCATTTCTGTCTGGTGAAGGTACTCAATATCGAGCGTTTTTATGTGAGTTTGGGTTTCAGCTCATACCATGTTTTGAGAGTAGTTCTAGTGAGTGGATTTTTTATTGAGTTGTTTATTTCTTTGAAGGACTCATGCCATAGAAGTTCTTGGAAAGTTCGATTTGGAGTTTCCAATGCCTCAATCCATTTCCAGTCGAGGTCCTGATCTTCGTGGTACTGATGTAGCAAGGACGCTCTGATAGTGGCATTGTGATAGTTTCGTAGGTCCGGTACTGCTAGACCTCCTGATTTTCGGGATCTCTTCATAGTGTGAAAGGCTATCCTTGGAGCTTTGAAATTCCAAACAAATTGGTTTATTTCCTTTTGCCATTTTGCAAGTTGTTGTCTAGTGATGTCAATATTGAGAGTTCTGAAAAGATAAAGATATTTAGGTAAGATGAAAGAATGCAGGATGTCGATTCTTGCCATCCATGACAACATTTTCATATTCCATTGAGTCAAACTTTGAATTATTTCTTTATGCATTTCCACGTGATTAACATGAATTATCTTTGAAAAGTCTTTAGGGATCTTTATCCCCAGGTATTGAAGATTTTCCGATATCCAGTGAAATGGATATGTTGATTGTAGTTGTGTCTTAGTAGTTTCCGATATATGTATGGGATAAATCATAGTTTTTGCTTGGTTAACTTTTAAGCCGGTGACATCAGTAAAATTCTGAAGAATTGAATTAATAACTGGAATTGAAGATACAGGATTGGATACATACAAAATCATATCATCGGCAAAAAGACTCAGTTTGGATTCCTGCTCTCTGATTTTGATGCCTGTGAAATTCAAAGCAGATCGTAGTTTCCTTGCCAAAGGTTCCAGGGCTAGCACAAATAATATTGGGGACAGGGGACATCCTTGTCTTGTGCTTTTATATAACAATATTTCTTCGGAGGTGGTTACCTGTGTGGGTTCTCTGATGCTTCTGAAGACTTCCACTCTGACTGAATTTCTTTCCACATTCTGAGCATTCAAAAGGTTTATCACCTGTGTGGGTTCTCTGATGCTTCTGAAGACTGCCACTCTGACTGAATTTCTTTCCACATTCTGAGCATTCAAAAGGTTTCTCCCCTGTGTGGGTTCTCTGATGCTCCTGAAGACTGCCACTGTGACTGAATCTCTTTCCACATTCTGAGCATTCAAAAAGTTTCTCCCCTGTGTGTGTTCTCCGATGCTTCTGAAGAGTGCCACTCCTACTGAATCTCTTTCCACATTCTG
>NW_015162663.1:5800-16350 GCF_001447785.1 Gekko japonicus
ATTTCCAGAAGGGTGTGTGGTAAAGGCTGGCCACAGGGAAATGAGGATCTGGCCCCTTCCAGAGTCTTTCTGAGGGCCTCTCATCCCCCCCTCCTTTTGCCTCAGGCCAGGAGACACCTTCTCTGGCATGGGTGATGGGCACAACACTGGCCTCAGTTGCCCCTGGGCAAGTACACACACATGATCACGTGAAGTTGCCAGACTCTTGGTCCACTGAAGTCAGTCTTGCCCACTCAGACCGGCAGCGACTCTTCAGGGTCTCAGGCGGAGGTCTTTCCCATCACCTCCTACCTGATCCTTTTAACTGGAGATGCTGGGGATTGAACCTGGGGCCTCCTGCTTGCTAAACGGATGCTCTGCCAGTGAGCCACAGCCCCTCCCCAGGAAGTGGGACAGGCTTCAAAATGGTGTGTTGCCGTTCAATATTTTGATTCATGCCTCTTCCCAAAGGCAGCAGTTTCGCACCTTTGGCACCTAGGAAAGATCCTTACCCAGAAAGGCCACATTCCGATAGTTCTCCAGCATGACTTCCCGGTGCAGAGCTCTTTGTCCTGGATCCAGCAGGGCCCATTCTGCCTCCGTGAAAGAGACGGACACCTCCTCAAAGGAAAAGGGACCCTGGAGGAAAAAGCGGATTCCCTCGTCAGAGATCACGCCAGGCAGAGACTGTAAATGGGAAGGGAGTAGTCTGGGAAGGGATGGTGGGAGGAAAGGGAATGGCGTTCAGAGGGTCTCTTGCCTGGACACCTTGTAGAAACTGCAGGAGCAAAAGCCCCCTTGAGAAAGGAGAAGGACCCAGGCTGTCCCCCCACTGCTCACCTCTCCTACCTGTACTGGAAGGGCAGCCCCCGTTTCCACACCTCGGAAGAGAGGATGGCTCCACAGCATCTCTTCCCTGCCTGTCCCTGAGACAAAGGAGGAAGGAAGGACCTTTGCTGGTTTGTTCCTGGCTTCTCACACACAACCCCTTTCCCAGGCGTCTGAAACCTTTGCCCTGGAAGCACACTCAGTTGTTGGAAGCGGCCCTGAGCCCTGCTTGCGGGGAAAGGAGTGGGATACAAGTTGAATAAACAAACATACAGATTCTTCAAGGCTTTTTACTAAATTCTGACTGAGGCAGAGGAGAAGCACCAGGTGCCTCTGAGCCTCCGGGATCTGTGAGACCCCTGTCTGGCGGGGGTGGTGGTGTCAGGCAGCCCCCTAATAGAGTTGGAATGTGGAGGGGTGCACCTCCTCCTCTTCGTTCTCAGCTCAGCCCTGTCTCGCTGCTGGCTGCTATCTCTGGTCTGACCGTGTTATTTCTCCCAGCTGCAAATTAACCGGCCTGGTGGGAACCTTAATGGCTTTGCGCTCAGCCGCTTCCTTGCTAGTTTCAGCCCCCACGCGCGAAATATACTCATTGGCTTTGGCTTATTGGGGGGGGGGGGAGTTTGGGCCCAAATCTGGACTGAAATGAGATACGAATTAAACTCTCACTTTCTAAAACCCAGAAGTGACGCCGCTGTGTCAGGATGGTGGCCTCGGATCCCCCCCCAGATTCGAATTGGGGGCAGGGGGTCCCGGAGTCCCATTTCTGGGTTTGTGTCAGAAGTGACATCGCATCACATTGGGATGACATCACTGCCCCTGGTCCCTCCCCCCTCCTGCAGGATGGCCGCTGAGCTCTCCTGGCCCCTCCTAAGACCCCTCCCGGCCCTGGAGTGTCCCTTCATCAGTGGTTTGGACCACCGTCTCCTTTCCTTGGCCGATTCTCTGGTGGTTATATCATAAGAACATAAGAGAGAAACCAAAGTTGGATCAGCCCAGTGGCCCATCCAGTCCAACACTCTGTGTCCCACAGCGGCCAAAAGTACCAGGTGCCCTCAGGAGGTCCAGCAGTGGGGCCAGGACACTAGGCCCCCTCCCACTGTTGTCCCCCCCCCGCCAAGCACCCAGAATACAGAGCATCACTCGCCCCAGAGCCCCTATCTATACCTTGTGGCTAATAGCCACTGATGGACCTCTGCTCCATATGCTTATCTAATTCCCTTTTGAAGCCGTCCATGCTTGTAGCCACCACTTCCTGTGGCAGTGAATTCCATGTGTGAATCACTCTTTGGGTGAAGAAGTACTTCCTTTTATCTGTTCTAACCCGACTGCTCAGCAATTTCATGGAGTGTTTTTAATTAAACATTTTATTGTAAGGATATAACAACATATTCATTCCCCCCCCCCCGTAACATTCCAATCTATGTATATCCATTTTCCATTCTCTCCTCCCCGCCCTTACTTGGGCTTCCTGCAATGCGATTTCTCCCTTAATTTCCCTTCATTTTCTCCTGACCTCATTTTTTACGTATTACATAATCTTTAGGGTAACTCTATTTCAACAATTCATTTCATTTAATTTCTTTTCCATAGTCCATTCTAATAGCTATCAAAGCCTATTAAAGTATTTTTCACATCCCACCTAGCCTCAACATATTCTTTAAAGTATTTCCATTCTTCATAAAATTCTTCGTCTTCTTTATTGTTAAGTTTCTGTGTCAATTTATCCATTTCTGCCATAAAAAGCACTTTCTTTATCCAGTCCCACATCTCTGGCACTCTATCTTGTTTCCAGAATTGTGCATAGGTCATTCTTGCAGTAGTAATTAAATACCATAGCAATGTTTTTTTAGTAACATTAACCTCTTCCATTTTAAGACCCAGAAGTAATATTTCCGGTTCTTTTTTAAATGTACATTTCAGGATTTTTTGCATCTCATTATGGACATCCGTCCAATAAGCCGCAGCTTTGTCACATGTCCACCACATATGATAGAAAGAGCCTTCATGATTCTTACATTTCCAACACTTATTAGACATATTTTCATTCATATTTGCTATCTTTTTTGGGGTCATATACCATCTATACATCATCTTAAAACAATTTTCCTTCAGATTATTACCAGTTGAAATTTTCATTGAACTTTTCCACAAATATTCCCAAGATGACATAGATATCTCCTTGTTCATATTTATAGCCCATTTAATCATTTGCCCTTTTACTGTTTCATCCTCAGTATACCATTCTAATAAAATTTTATACAGCTTAGATATCATTTTTTACCCCTTTCTGCCCATATACATTCCATTTCATTATTTTTCTCCCTGAAACCATATCTTTTTTTGTCTGTCTTAAACAAGTCATAAATCTGTCTATAGTTTAACCAATCATATTCAAAGTCTAACTCCTCTCTCCCTTTGATTCCAAAGTTTTTCCCTTCTAACTTTAGGACATCTCTATAAGGTAACCAGTCTTCTCCTTTATGCCTTGAAAAAGGTTTAATCACTTCTGCCGGTACAATCCAAAGTGGTCTCACGTCAAAAAAGAATCTTTTATATCTCATCCAAGTCTCAAAAACTGTTCTTCTAATGACATGGTGCTTAAAAAAATTGTCCATTTTCACTTTTTCATACCATAAATAGGTGTGCCAGCCAAATCTACAATCATGTCCCTCAAGCGCCAACAGTTTCTTGTTGTCCAAATTAATCCATTGTTCCAACCACGTCAGGCACTTCATGATACAACTTCAAATTAGGGAGTTGGAAGCCTCCCCGTTCCTTTGCATCAAATAAAATCTTCATCTTAATTCTTGGCTTCCTTCCCATCCATACAAATCTCGATATTTCTTTTTGCCAACCATCAAACACCTTATTTATATTTATTTATTTATTTATAGTTTCGATTTATTATACCGCCCTAACCCCCGTGTCGAATGACGTCATTGGGCGCCCCTGCCTCCGCCTCCGCCAGTGACGACCGCCTGTTGTTCTTTTAGCCGGCCACCAGGGATCACTCCACAGGCTCCGTTGCTGCCGCCGCCGCGCCATTTATCCGCCATTTCTCACCGCCGGTGCTCAGCTGTTGCCGGTCTCCTCCGTCGCCGTCTTCACTTGGGTGCCCCCTACCCGTCTAAGGGTGGGTACCCATGTCTCTACTTGCATCGGTTACTCTGCTTTCGAGCCGCTGGGTGGGCGGAAGCTGGAACTCGGGTTGAGAGCTCACCTCGACCCCGGTGGTCTCGAACAGCCATAGTGGCTGCTCGAGTGTTGTTGTTAAAGCAGGCGTTGTATTGTTCCAGTTTCCAGCTACGGGAATAACTTCACTCTCTCACTACTGGGCCACTTTAACGGAATTCAGAGTAGATCCACCGGCATGATATTCTACTTTGAATTTTTTCACAAGTTCTTCAAATAGCTCTTTATGTTTCTCTTCTGCCAAGATTTGGTCATTTGGCTTCAGTCCATATTTGTCAAGGAAGTCCTTGTCCACCACTGCACAGATGTCAAGGAGAGGATTCCCCATTCCAAAAAGTGTATTTTCACTCAGCCTGGTCTCTCTAACAATCGGGATGGTCTGAAATAAAAACATCAAACGTGGTAAAATGTTCATTTTAACTACCGAAATCCTTCCCATCAACGACAAATTCAAAGCATCCCATTTCTTTATATCTTGTTGCACCTTCTTCCATAGTTTTTCATAATTATTCTTTAAAAGATCTATATTTTTCATTGTCAAATCAATTCCTAAATATTTGGTTTTCTTGACCACTTCACACTGTATCTTTTCTTGTACTTCTTGTTGTTTTTGTTTTGTCATATTTTTGCACAACATCTTTGTCTTTTTCTTATTCACATAAAATCCGGCCAAATCACCAAATTCCTGAATTGAATCCATTAAAATCGGCAAGTTCTTTAACGGCTCTTCCATCAAGAACATCACATAATCTGCAAATGCCCTATATTTATATGAGAAACCTCTCAAATCTCTTTATCTTCCCTTATATTCGCCAGTAACACTTCTAAAATCCAAATAAACAAAAGCGGGGACAACGGGGCAACCCTGTCTTGTTCCTTTTTGTACTTCAAAATATTCTGTCATATCTTTATTTACGTTCAATGATGCTTTTTGATCACAATAAATTGCCTTAATTAAATTTTAAAAAGACTGACCAATGTCCATTTTCTCCATCACTTGAAACATAAAGTCCCAATTCAGGTTGTTAAAGGCTTTTTCTGCATCTACGAATAAGAAAGCAACCTCTTTCTCTGGATGTTTGTCATAATATTCTATTGCATCAATCACCGTTCTCAGATTATCTCAAATTTGTCTATTTGGCAAAAATCCAGCTTGTTCTTCTTTTATAACCTCTTTTAGATATGTCTTCACTCTCTCTGCAATTATCTTGGCATACAGCTTATAATCATTGTTAAGAAGAGAAATAGGTCTGTAATTTTTAACATCTGTCAAATCTTGTCCTTTGGGTATGAGCGATATGTTAGCCTCCTTCCACGATTCTGGTAATTTTCTGGTCTCTCTAACATTGTTCAATAAAAGCACAAAAATAGGGGTCAGCTCCTCTTTTAATTTTTTATAAAACTTTGCAGTAAATCCATCTGGTCCCAGAGCTTTCTCCAACTTTGCGTCATCTATTGCTTTCAAAATCTCCTCTTTTTGAATTGTTGCATTCAACAGTTCTTTATCCGCTTCTTTAATTTGTGGTAGCTCCACTCTCTCCAAATAATTCATTATCTTCCCTGGAACTATGTTTTTCTTTTGAAATAATTTGGCATAATACTTGAAAAAAACTCGTTTAATCCCATTCATATCTACCAATTCTTTACCATCTTCAATTATTTTATTAATTGTCCTTCTTTCTCTTCTATTTTTTAGCTGCCACGCCAAAACTTTTCCTGGCTTGTTTGCCCCTTCGAAGGATTTTTGTTGTAGTTTCTTTAAATTCCAGTACATCTCTCGATTTGCTATCACATTCAACTGTTCTTGTAAAATTTGTATTTCCTTAATTATTGTCTTCTTCCCAGGTCTCCTCTTCAATTCTATCTCTTTCTGTTGAATCTTCTGGCTTAAGTCTATTTGTTGTCCAAGTCTTTCCTTTTTATCTTTTGCATTTAACGAAATTAGTATTCCTCTCATTACCGCTTTGTATGCATCCCAAACTGTTTGTATAGTCGTTTCCTTGCTTAAATTTCTTTGAAAAAAGTCCAAGGATTCCTTGCGTAGTGTCTCAATTATCTTTTTCTTGTCCAATAAATCTTCATTAATTCTCCAATGAAATTGTTTGCTTCTCTCTTTTGTTTTCCAAATTATTGGATTATGATCTGAATTACTCTTCGCTAATATTTCTACCTTTAAAGTTTTCAATGCCAACTCTCCTGACATCCAAATCATATCAATCCTCGAAAAAGACTGATGCCTATTCGAATAAAAAGTAAAATCTTTAACTTCTGGATTCCATTTCCTCCAAACATCTTCTATTTTTTTCTTGCTCCATCAGTTTAAAAAAACTCCTTGGTAATTTTCCAATTTTATCATCTCTCTTTTTTGACTGTCGATCCACTTTGTTGTTCACGGTACCGTTAAAGTCACCTGCCACCACCATATCGTCATAGTTCAGTTGATCAAGTTCTTTCATCAGATCTTGGAAGAATTTTTCTTTTGCACCATTTGGCATGTATACATTAACAATCAAAAAAATTTTCTGGTACATCGTTATTTCAACCTCGATATATCTCTCTTCATTATCTTTAAAAATTTCCTTTGGGTTCAATTCTTTCTTCACATATATTACTGTCCCTTTCATTTTTTTATCCGCCAATGAGTAAAATTCTTCTCCTAATTTTTTGTTTATCAAATATTTATTATCTGTCTTTTTGATATGCGTTTCTTGTAGGCAAATTATATTACATTTCTGTTTTTCCAGCCAATGTCTTACTAATTTTCTCTTATTGGGTGAATTTAGTCTATTTACATTCCAAGATAAAAATTTGTAATCCATATTGTTTTGCTTTATATATCTTCAAAATCTGTTACATTGTTCGCCTTAAACCTATACAGATCACTCATTGTCGTAATTGAGTATTTCAGTGCTTGGTAGGTGAATGACAGTCCAAATGGTATCTCCCGTCTGAATCTGATCTGCAACTGTTTCAGTTTGTCTGCCAATTTCTTATATTTTTTTCTTTCCAATAAAATTGCTCTTGGGAGCTCTCTCAGTATTATTATCTTCTTGCCTTCGATCTCTAATGACTCCGTAAATTGCTTTTAAAAAACATCCTCCTTCGTTTTCAAGGTGAAAAACTGCACAATCACATCTCTTGGCAAAATTTTCCTTTCCGCATATGCCGATTTCACTCTATAAATTAAATCAAATTCCGAATCCAGATCTCCTTGATCTTCTTCCAAATACTCCGTCAATGCTGCTATCACTATTTTTCTTATGTCCTCTTCTTCTTTCTGCACAATACCTCTTAGCCTCAATTGATTTTGTTTGACTCTATACTCCATCATAGACTCTAATCTTTTGTTTTCCAATTCCATTTCTTCCCCAGATTTTTCGTCTGTTGTTCAATATCTGTTGTCTTTGTTGCTAAACCTTGAACTTCTTTTTTAACTTCTACCATATCCTTTTTAACTTCTGCCAATTCTGCAACCACCATTTCTTTCATTGCTAGTATATTCTTTTCTTGTACCTCTTCCAACTGCTCCAATTGTGTTTTCATGCGCTTATCCATTTGTTTCTCCAACTGTACTCACAACATTTGAATAGCTTCCATCATCCTCTTCTCCATCGCCTCAATAGTCGCCTGCCATTCTTTTTTTCCCTTTTCCTTCCCAGCCATTCTTGGACTTGATGTAGATGCCGCTCTCTGCCTTGATCTTGGTTCCGTTTTGAAACCTCAGAAATTTCCCTTTCGGGCTCCAACTTTTATATAGTCCAAGTTCCCTTTAAACGATTATTTGAATCACCTAATTTTCGCTTCTCTAATTTAACAAATTCCGGCTTTAAAAACAATTTAAAAGTTCATTCCTCCTCAAGATGGCGGGCGCAACTTTTCTATGATTTCCTGGCTAGAGTAGGGTCCTTTATAACTTCCTTCTTCTTACTTCCTGTCTGTCCGGATAAACAGTCTTCCGTTCAGCCTCTTTCTTTTCCCAATGTCCTTCCGGTTCGCTGCAATTCCTCCGAAGTCCTCTCTAGCGCTCCTCTTGTCTTCCACAGTTAAAAATCCACACGGAAGCTCTTTCGTGCAACACACAGTCTCACAGTTTCAGCTTCCTCCACCTACGCACTTTGCTTTAGTACGACCACAGGAATGTTAAACAAAGTCTCTTTTTCACCAACTTAACGCCTTGGAAAGTTCTTTTTCAAATCAAATTGGACCGATTACTTTGGGAAAGTTCATATACGCTTGACTGCTTGTTTCAATCTTCTTTTCAACTTCAAAACGGTAAGCAAAAAGCCTTTGTTACCTTACACGTCTATCCCGGGTTATCGCACTGCTTCTTTTCAAATCTTCTTTCTTCTTCGTTGTTAAGAAGTCGGGAGATGACGGAGTTATACTGGTATCCCAGCTCGATTAGCTCCTTGAGTGATGAATCACAAACGCCCTTCTTCGTGGGGGGAGGGAATCAAAGCGCGGCACAAGCCCCCTCCAGGACTTGTATCGTGCCAATCTCAACTCCCGCTGGGACCTTATTGCTTGCTAGTCAGTCCCCCTCCCTGGGGGATGCTGCGTTGGGCAAAACAAAGCCCAAACTGTCAAAAGGAGCTATCGTCCACCCCGCACGATTGCAGGATGCGTCAATTCTCCATTTTAACCCGACCGGAAGCCCATGGACCTCTGCTCTTAACATAAGAACATAAGAGAGAAGCCAGTGTTGGATCAGGCCAATGGCCCATCTAGTCCAACACTCTGTGTCACACAGTGGCCAAAAGTACCAGGGGCCATCAGGAGGTCCAGCAGTGGGGCCAGAACTCCAGAAGCCTTCCTACTGTTGCCCCCCCCCCAAGAATACAGAGCATCACCCTGGAGGAAATGGCTACTTTGGAGAGCAGACTCCCTTGCCTTAGACTGCCCCCCCGCCAATCTCTGCACCTGACTGGGCTCGGAACTGTGGAGGAGGACGAGGAAATGGGCTGGGTAGGGGGAGAGACTGTCATTATGGGATCCTTCCCTCCTAAGGCATGTGCACCCCCTCTTCTAGCTCTCCCTCCTGGAGTTTCTCCCACCCGCTAGAGCGATCCCTTCCCAATGCAAGGCAAACGCCTCCCAGCAAAAGAGCCCCCACCCAGCCTCAGAGTCCCCTCGGCACACTGCGCCTGACGGGGCGCTTGACGGCCTCCTCCAGACTGTTTGGGATGCTGCGTGGGGGAGGCCGCTCCCCATGGCCCTGCTGGTCCGAACTGGGGGGGGGGACTGGTGGAGAGGAGCACCGCAGCAGCCTTCAACCAGCGACAGATACCTTGAATGGACGTCTGTTGGTCTTAAAGGTGCTCCTGGACTCTAACTGTAGAGGGAACCCTCCTTCTCAAGGCTGTTTCTTAGAGGTGTTTGGACATTCCGGCCGGGCTGGGAGGAAGGAGAGCCTTTGCTGTTTGCAACAATTCGGGTGGGGGCAGAAAGGCAGCCCTTCAAGGAGCGAGGCTGCCCCCCCCCTCTGCCCCCGGGCTTGCGGAGCCCTCCTCTCCTCACCAGGCGCGCTGAAACCCGACGTCAAAGCCCAGCCCGTCACGCCCGGCTCTGCTGCACGTGGGAATCTCGGGGCCGTGCTTTCCCAGCAGGCTGCTCAGTCCCGCCCCCAGCAAAGTGTGCGGCCTACAATGTCCAGCATCATCGGCGTGGGCGGCCTCCTTGCACCCTCTGTCTCTCCCTCCGCCCCCACCCCCAGTCTGCACAAGCTGACAATTTCCGCAGTGGCCCAGGGGACGGACGGAGCCAGCCGGCAGTGGCCCCTGTTCCTGGTCCAGTGTCCCGAGGGGGCCAGATGAAGGAGGCGGCGCTGAGCCGGGTTGGGTGAGCACAGCCAAGGCGATAGGCTAGAGCTGTGCCACATTAACGTGATGTCCTGCCTAACCTTGCCTCTATGGAGGCACCGGCCCTGATGGGAGAAATTGCCCTTGAAGCATTTGCCTAAACTCCTTTTAGAGGCATCACAGTTAGTGGACATGGAGTGCCACAAAGTAACAGTGTGTTGTGTAAAGAAGTATTTCTGAACTCTCTACCCATCAAATTCACGCTGTGCCCCAATCGCACCCAGGCACAATGAGTCCTTACCACTGGAGAGGGCAACTTGGGCACGCTCCACAGCCTGCGCCCTCTGCCCTTGCTCCAAGGAAGCTCCTTCCGCCTCAGGGAATGTCGCTCCTATCTTCATGGAGGGTCCCCACGTCTGAAACAGCAGCGAGGGAGAGGGGTAAGCGATGGAACGGAAAAGGTGCCTCTTCTCCTCTGCCTGACTCAGGAGGAAACCTTCGGCCAGGGCCACCGCCTGGGAACTGGCCTCCGGCCCACACCCTCTGACCCAGCCCTGCATTTCCTGGGGAAGGAGAGTCAGGAACTGCTCCAGGATCACCAGGTCCAGGATCTGCTTCTTGGTGTGCCTCTCTGGCTCCAGCCAGTGGCTGCAAAGTCCGTGGAGCTGGCTGCAGACCTCTCGGGGCCCATCGGTCTCACGGTAGCGGAACTGCCGGAAGCGTTGGCAATGTACATCTGGGATTGCAGTG
>NW_015162663.1:17457-26740 GCF_001447785.1 Gekko japonicus
TTGGGGGGGGGCTCCCCACAAATTCCCTTTAGAGAGCGGCGCTAAAGTGGTGCCTAGCGGGGTTCCCAACCTCCAGTTGGGACTCAGGTCCTCCCAGGGCTGCAACCCCCCCAGCAAGTGGGCCTTTCCCAGGATGCAGCCCCCCCCCCAAAATGTGCAGGGATTCGCCACCCGGGAGGTGGCAACCGTGACCCCCGCTTCCTCCCCCTCCCCCCGCCTCCAAGCTCGGGACCCCCCAGCGGAGGCGACAAGAGGTCCTCCCTCCAGAGAAGAATCTCGGTTTCCTCGTAGCTGCTGCTGCTCCACACACCCACCCCCGCTCCTTGCTCGGGGGAACTCTCGCAGGGCTTCACCCCTCCAGGGCTGCAGAGGGAAGGTAAAAGTCCCCCCCCCCGCCAAAAGTGCCCTCCTCCGCCCCGTGCTACACTAAGCAGCTCCCAATGGGGCTACTCGGAAGGAGGAACTGGGCGGGGTGGGGGCTGCTGCTGGGCTCCCCGAGGAAGAGGAGGAGGATCCGGCATGTCTCCGAAAGAGGAGGCTGGAGCTGCCCCCCCATGCATCTCCCAGCTCGGGTGCCAGGAAGAGGACGGGGGCCCCAAAACTCACTTGGGGGGGGGGCTCTGTCTGGGGAGATCCGGCTCTTTTCTAAGACTCGCAGGTCTCCTCCTCCGTGACTCCCCCTCGCCCCCCCTCATGCGGGACCTCCCCCTCGAAGGCAGCTGGAAAAGTGCCCTCCTCACCGGGGTTGCCAGCTCCAGACCGGGGTATACCGGGAGATTTGGAGGGCGGGGTGTCTGGAGAGGCAAGGGACCTCCCCCGGGGTCTCTTTACAGAGGAGCCCCCACCCTCCAAAGCAGCCCCTTTCTCCTGGGGGGACTGAAGACCTCTGTCGCCTGGAGATCCCTTCTAATTCCAGGGAGTCTCCGGTCCTGTCCCCCCCTCCCCCGCAGTGCCACGAACCCCTGGCCATGATGCGACACGGACAACATCTGTGGGTCGATCAGGGATCCGGGGTGACCAGGAAACCCACGCATGGGCGTTTTGTGGTGCAAGCAGAGGCCAAGATGGGCTTGATACGTGACTTGGCGGTGGGACGACCGCGCAGAAACCACCCCCCCCCAAAGGATTCACCAGGATCCCTGCTTCAGAATCATGGTTGTGCATCACCCTGTCGCCAGGGAGCCATGACCCGGGGGTGGTGTGTGTGTGTGTGTGTATTTTTGCATCTCTCTGTGTGTGAGTGCGTGCCCCTGTGCCTGGAAGCCAGGGCGACCTCTGGCAACTCCCACTGGGGCGCGGAGGACGTTCAGAGATGTGGCCTGACGGCCTGCCTCTGCCTCCTGACCCTGGTATTCCTCGGAGGTCTCCCATCCAAATACTTGCCAGGGTCGGCCCTGCTTCGCTTCCGAGATCGGGCTTGCCTGGGCTGTCCAAGTCAGGGCTGGTCCGTGATTTCTGGGGTGCCAGCCGTGCTCATGGACGTGTTTGGATGCTTTGGTGTCAAGCAGTGACTCAGGAAAGCTCCTCCCCTGCCCCACAAGTTCTATGAGTCTTCTTTTAGGTGCTCCTGGCCTCTTGCTCTTTTCTGCTACTCCTACAGAGAGACTCACACGGCTGCCCATCTTCCTCTGTCTGCAGACTTGGCCACTACATTGCTCACCCATCATTCCAGATCGTTGATATAAATACATTTGGCTTCAATACCCAACCTTCTGGGACCCCACAGCTTCCTCCCCCCTCTCCATTGGGAAAACTGTCCATTGATTCCCCCTCTTTGCTTCCTGTCATAGATGATTTATTGTGACCCTGCAGGGTTTTCAAGGCAAGAGACATTCAGGGGTGGTCCACTGGTCGGCCATTGCCTGCCTCCAGGTCACGACAACCCTGGTATTCCTTGGAGGTCTCTCCCATTCATGTACAATCCAGGGCCTGCTCTGCTTAGCTTCCGAGACCTAACAAGCCTGGGCCATCGATCCAGCTCCGGATAATAGCCGAGCCATGGCATTCTGCACCAACCGGAGTTTCTGAATGGATTCTGAGGGAAGACCCATGGACAGGGCATTACAGCAGTCCAGTCTGGACGTCACTGTGGCGTGGATCCAGGCGGCCAGGTCAGCCGTATCAAGGTAAGGGGCCATCTTATGGGCTAGGCTGAGTTGGGAGGAGGCATGATTTGGGGAGGTCTTAATTGACTTCTACAGCACTCCTGTTGGATCTGACTTAACCCCCAGGGTCTGAACTCAGTCTGCAAGAACTCCACCAGAGGTGTGTGTGTGGGGCTAACGTCATTCAAAATCTCCACCCTCCTAACCAACGTTGCCCCAGTCTTTTCAGGGATTAGCTGCAGTTTCTTCGCTCTCAGCCAATCTCCTCCATCCTAGCCGAACAGTGACTTAGGATTTATGATGCCAGAGAATCCACCCTCCAAAGCAGCCATTTTTCACCAGGGGAACTGATCTGTGTTGTCCAGAGTTCAGCTGTGATTCTGGGGGATCTCCAGGCCCCACCTGGAAGCTGGCAACCCTAGGCCCCTGGCAGCAACCATGGGGTGACTTCACACCACCTGACCTGCCTGACTCCCCTAGGACTGGCTCCTGGATCCTGTTCAACAGGAGCTGACCTATGAAAGTCAGTACGATGTCCTGGACACAGCTACGGAGCAGTATCTCAGAGACTCTTGCTGTGGAAGCTCACCGGGTGATTTTGGGCCAGTCACATACTTTCAGCGTAACCGACTTCACAGGGTTGTTGTGAGGATAAAAAGGAACAGAGGAGAATAATCCAAGTTCCTTTGGTCCCGACTGTGGAGAAAGCCAGGGAACAAATCAAGGAAGAAGAAATGTTGCTGAAGATGGGAGCAGAGACAAGGTAGGGTCGGTGAATGGCTGGGAAGGAGAGAAGGAGCCAGGGAAAGGGGAGAGGAGATGGGGGCTGCCAGGAGGAGGAAAAGAGGAAATGGGGGGGGGCAGAGGTGCCCCCCCCAGTCCTTGAGGGCTCCCTGCCATGCAGGTCGGCCTGGCCCAGTGGCCGGAACCGTCACAGAATTGGGTCGTCGGTTTCCTAGGCGGAGGATGCTGGAGGGGGAGAGGGGGATGGCTGAAGACGGAGGGGCAGGAAAATACAGGCGGGCTAAAAGAGGGGGGTCTTACGGGGGTCTTTCAACAAAGGGAAATGAAATACTGCTGGAGGAGGGAATGAGATGCAGCTCATTAGTCCTTGCCGGTTCCCACTTGGAAATAAATAAATACACAAGTCCTGAGATTTCTGCACCAATCAAACACATTTCTTTTAAGAAGACACCCCCCCCCCCAATATTTAATCCTTATAACTCTCTTGCACAACTATCTTAGCCTGAAAATGTGACCGGCTAAAGACCAAGGAATGGATCTGTCAGGTCTTACAACTTACAATCGAAGTACACGCTTGCTAGAAGGTTATACATTTATTGAAGTTATAAGCATAGATCAGGATCACTGTCTGGAATGGGGCATAGCGGGGTTTCTGCAAGGTTATAGTACATTCAAACAAGCATTAGCCTATTAGGATGGGTTCCTGTTGCGCGCCCAATTCTCCCGCGCGTGCCAGGAGGCCTGAGAACTAACCGTTCCTCATAACCCAAACCTTCCGTGCTTCACACGGTATCCCAATTAGATGAAACCATAATAACTCTCGACAACCACCTGTGACCTTGGAAAGATAAGCGCCTAGTTACTTGGAAGTTCCCTGAGCTGAGATTACAGAAGAGGCCGTGGTACTCCTTCTAATTGATAGACAAGCAAAGTGCATGCGTAAAGCAAGGATACAGTTGAGGGGTACCAAAGGGGTCAGAAAATACATATTGGCAGCTTGCTGACAGGGTCCTGCCCCACTCCCAGACTCTGGACCCTCCCATCAGCAGACCTGGAGGAATAAGAATTCTTTATAAGGCTTGAATTGGACAGACCTGGAGGGAATCCCCTCACCTGCGCTGCCTGCCTCTTCTCCTCGGCCTGACTCAGGAGGAAGCCTTCGGCCAGGGCCACCGCCTGGGAACTGGTCTCCGGCCCACATCCTCTGACCCAGCCCTGCATTTCCTGGGGCAGGAGAGTCAGGAACTGCTCCAGGATCACCAGGTCCAGGATCTGCTTCTTGGTGCGCCTCTCCGGCTCCAGCCAGTGGCTGCAAAGTTCGTGGAGCTGGCTGCAGACCTCTCGGGGCCCATCGGCCTCACGGTAGCGGAACTGCCGGAAGCGTTGGCAATGTACATCTGGGATTGCAGTGAGCTGAGAACGGATCTCTGGCACCGGGCCTTCCCACAATTCAGCACCACTCCCAGCTTGGGTGGGATGGGGGCCTTTCCTTGCTGACTTGCCAGTTCCAGGTCCTTCTGGGTTCTGCTTGTCCATCTCTTTCCCCTTCTCTTGGGTCACCCCTGATGGCGTAGAGATGCCTTCAGTCACTTGGCTATGAAGAGGGGCTTCTCTCTGGGGGGAAGAAGAGACACAGACAGTCACATGGGAAAGCAAAGAGGACGGAGAGACACCCCTGAGCATCACAAACCTTCACATGCTCAGGAGACACATGAGGCCTGCCCTGGTGGATCAGAACAAAAGGGTTCGTAGACCAGGTTTAATATCGTTTTTCTTTTTTTTTTAACATGTTTATTTATATTTTTCCAACATGCCCACCAAGAGGGGTACACATACATCCACATTGTAGCATCGACAACCATAACAATATGTTTTTGGAGCCGTACAAATCTTAACATAGTTTGTCGTTATTATTATCTATCCACTTATAAAACGTATCCCATCTATCGTTAAACAACGTCTCGTCCCTGTTATGTAGTATCATAGTCAACTTATCCATTTCTACCGCCTCTAATATCTTCCGTACTAGTTCTTTCTTAGAGGGAATATCGGGAATATCGGGTGCCCTCAAGATATAGACATAGATACCTGGTCCAAGACGTGGAAATCACTGAAATATTTGAGATCGGTCCCATATAAGGAAAACGTATACAAAATGGCTCACAGATGGTATCTATCCCCAGATAAATTAGGTAAGTGCTATCCGAATCTTTCTAGTAACTGCTGGAAATGCAAGAATAATGTAGGTACATTCTTTCATACTTGGTGGAGATGTAATATACTGCAAGCCTTCTGGCATAAGACCCACAAATTCATCCTAGACATAGTAGAACAAGATATACCCTTTCCCCCGGAAATCTTTCTCCTAAATATGTTACCAGATGAGTACTCCGAGAACGTAAAGTATGTTGTTACGTATATAGTAACTGCAGCATGTCTAATATCGTTTTTCTATATTACAAACCACGGTGTCTGAGATATGCCTCCATGGTTCTCTGGGAAAGTTAAGGGTCTCTGGTGCTTTTGAGGATGTTCGCAGGCTAAGCCTCTCACCACATTGGCTCCGTCTGTCCTCGGGGCTAATTCTTCAGGGAAACCCCAGAAGGAGGAGAGGGACGGGTGAGCCCTTGACCATTCCTTGTAGGCGTCTCTTCGACAGGCCTGAGGTGTTGGGCAAGAACCTTGTCTGAGAACCCAGCAGAGGAGAAGGGGCAGGAATGTGCCCCTGTGAAGAAGGAGCAGCTGAGATCTGGAGAGGAAGGATTTGGCTCAAGGATATGGAGGCGCAGGATTGCTCCCCCAGAGGCATCTGAGGTGGGGCCGGGAACCTGCTCCTCTGGCTTCACTCCCTTGCTCAGCTCTGCCAGAATCATGAAAGCTCAGAGTACCGAGAGGCCAGGAGGCTCCCCCAGGCCTTCCTACCTTCTTCTTCCAAGGGGAACCTACGCAAGGAAACCGCCTCCCTTGGGCCTCCTTCCCCCTCGGAAGAGGAGCAGGGCGGAGGCGAAGAGAGGTCCTTCTTCCAGGGAAGACTCCCGGTTTCCTCCTGGCCCCCCCTAGTCCACCTCCCCCCGACCGAAGGACCCTCTTCCAGCACCCAGCCTCTCTGGGGGGAAGAAGCCCCACCCCGGCCCTTCGGACAACTCTGGATGCCACCTGAGTGAGATGCCCCCCCCTCCCAAGGGCTGCCGCTGCTGCTGCTGCCGGGGCGAAGGGGAGCCGGAGGAGTCGAAGAACCAGCTCTGCCCAAGGCACTCCGGGGCTGCCGACTCCGGGCTGGGGAACCCCTGGGAACCCAGATTCCCTTTGGAGAGCGGCGCCAAAGTGGTGCCTAGCCGGGCTCCCAACCTCCTCCAGCTGGGCGAGATCAGCCCCCCCCCCCCTCCCGGGAGAGAGTCGCGGCACGGGAAAGGGAGGGGCTCTCTCTGGCACCGCCTCCCCTGCGCGGGTTCTCTGCCCCCCCCCCAGCAAGCGGGCCTTTCCCGGGAGGCAGCCCCCTCCCCCCCGCCAAATGTGCACGGATTCTCCACCCGGGAGGTGGCAACCGTGGCCGAGGGTGATCCCACTTCCTTCCCCCTCCCAGGCGGTCTCCAAGCTCGGGGGGACCCCCAGGCAGGGACTCACCTCCAAGGAGCCCTCCCCGCCGCCACCCTCCGGCTGCGGCTCCGGCCGGCCCCCTCTCTCGCTGGGCTTAACCCCTTCAGTGCTGCAGAGGAGGGGGGAAAGCCCTCCCCGCCCGGAGGAGCCTCGCCCTAGAATGCAGATCCCAATGGGGCTACTCGGGAGGAGGAATGTGGCAGGCGGGGGAGGGGGCTGCTGCGCTCCCCCGGAGGGGGAGGATCCGGCGCGTCTCCGAAAGAGGAGGCTGGGGCTGCCCCCCCCCCTCGGGTGCCGGGGGCGGCGGCTCTTGTCTAACACAGACCCTGCAGCCTTGCAGACAGGAGGAGGACCCACCCGAGGCTGCGCAGACGACGCTTTCCGCCGCCCCCTCCCGAGGAGCCCCCCTGGGAGCTGCATATTCGAGGGCGCGGAGGGGGAGGGGGAGGGCAGCCGGGGCGAAGCCGCTCCTCGTGGCGGGGAGGGCCGTTCGTTCCCCGCCTCCCTCTGCAGCCCTGGAGGGGTTCAGCCCCGCGAGCCTTTGCTGGCGCCGCCTCCCGGGCGGAGCCTTCCTTCCTGCCTGCCCGTCTGGGGGAGGCGTTCCGGGCCGGGCCATGCCTGGTGGAGACTCTGGGGGTGGGAGAGGAGAGGAGAGGAGAGGAGAGGGGCCCCCAAGGCCCCGGAGTCCGCCCTCCCAAGCAGCCCTTTTCTCCTCCAGCCAGGGGAGCTGATCTGGGTCAGCGGGGGATCAGTTGCAAAAGCGGGAGGTCCCCAGGCCCCGCCTGGAGGCTGGCAACCCGTTTGGGAAGGGGGGAGGAAGGCCTGCAGGTGGGAGCCATGCCAGAGAGCCCCTCCCTCTCTCCCTCCAGTACCACGGGTTTGGGGGGGGGCTGATCTCTTTCACCTGGAGGTGGGTTGCAGTCCTGGGAGAACTTGCCTCCCACCCACCCGGAGGATGAGGAGAGCCCCATCAGGCACCACCAGTTCTGCACCCCTCCGTATGTGTGTCTGTCCCTCCTTACCAGGATCAGCAGTGCAGCACTTGACCAGGGTCCTCAGCTTAGGAAGGGACACAGAGCCACAGTGCAGGTTTGGAAGGGAAGTCCTCCTCCCTTCACTGGAGAAGCACACTCAGGATGGGGAAGAGCAGGGACTGGGCAGAGGACTGACTGACTGACTGTCCAAAGAAAGAAGCAGATAGCGAGAGGCCTGCCTGCCTCACCTGGCCCAGGGAGGACCCCGCATGTGTCTCTCTCCTGGTGCCTGCGGGTGGAAAGCAAAAGTCTTCCTTGAGACGGAGAGAGAAGCCGGAAAGGGAAACTGGTCCCTGAGGGCACAACCTGCGTACCAAAGAGGACCCTGGCAGAAGAGCAGATACAGGTGTGCCTCTCTAGCCATCTAGCCTCTCTTGCCCCTCAGTCTGGAGGCCTGAGACGGGGAGAGCGCCCCTGGAACCTCCGGCATCCTCTCCATCCCAGCAGCACTCGGGCGGCCATATCTTAATTGCCCATTCTTTATTTATCTAACTCCTACCCCACCTGGCCAAAGGAGGCTCAGGGAGGCTTAGTAGCCACCCAAAGTTGTTCAAGGAACCAGGCCGAGGCTTATTGCCCAGAGAGGCTGGGCGCTGGAGAACGGTCCTGTGGTCAGGGGGAGTTCGAATGCGGGGCTAGGAGGAAACCGGGACTCTTCTCTGGAGGAAGGACTTTTTGTCGCCTCCGCCCTGCTGCTCCGAGGGGGAAGGAGTCCCAAGGGATGCTGTTTCCTGGGGCCGGTTCCCCTTGGAAGAAGAAGGAGGAAGCCCTGGTGGAGCCTCCTGGAGTCTCTGTACTCTGAGCTTTCATGACGAAGATCCTGGCAGAGCTGAGCAAGCGGGGAAGCCAGAGGAATTCCCCCAGAGGAGCAGGTTCCCGGCCCCACCTCAGAGGCCCAGTGGGGGTGTTTCTGCACCTCCGAGTCCTTCAGCCAGACCTCAGCCTGTCTTCCTTTCTCACCGGATCTCAGCTGCTCGTTCTGCACACGGGTACATTCCTCCCCCTTCTCTTGTTGAAGAGATGCCTACAAGGGTTCAAGGGGTCACCCGTCCCTCTTCTCCTTTTGGGGTTTCCCTGAAGAATTAGCCCCGAGAACAGACCGAGCCAATGTAATGACAAGCTAACTTGTTAACATTCTTGAAGAGCAAAACAGACATATTTAACTTTCCCAGAGAACCATGGAGGCATATCTAGAACAGCTTGGTTTGTAATATAGAAAGATGATATCAAACCTGTTCTACAAACCACAAGAAGCCCTTTTGTTCTGATCCACCAGGACAGTTCTTGTGTGTCTCCTGAGCATGTGGAGGTTTGTAATATTCAGTGGTCCATCTCCATTCTCTTTGATTTCCCATGTGACTGTGTCTCTCCCCCCCCCAAGAGAGGAGCCCCTCTTCATAGCGAAGTGACTGAAGGCATCTTTGCACAGTCAGAGGTGGCCCAAGAGAAGGAGATGGAAGAGCAGAACCCAGAAGAACATGGAAATGACAGGAGAGCAGGGAGAGGCCCCCCCATCTCTCCCAAGCTGGGAGTGGGGCTGAATTCTGGGAAGGCCCGGTGCCAGAGATCCAGTCTCAGCTCGCTGCAGTCCCAGATGTACAAGGATTGGATTTGGGGTGGTTCTATTTAATTTATCAGTGACCTGAAGCTTTAGGTGAGCAATGTAGTGGCCAAGCTTGCAGGGAGAGAAAGATGGGCAGCCGTCTTAGTCTGTTTCTAGCAGCAGAAAAAAGGAAGTATTCAAACTTCCAGAAAAATCATGGATGAACCCTGACTTGGACCCCCCCCAGCAAACCTGGTCTT
>NW_015162663.1:27102-27829 GCF_001447785.1 Gekko japonicus
GGCCACTGGCGCTTCCTGGCTCTGCCAAAGGGGGGGTGACCCGGAGACCCCCTGGAATTAGAAGGGATCTCCAGGCGACAGAGGTCGTCATCTCCCCCCCCCCAAAAAAGGGGCTGCCTTGGAGGATGGAGGCTCCTCTGTAAAGAGACGGGGGGAGGCAGGCCCCACCCCCCAAATCTCCAGGCAGGCCCCACCCCCCAAATCTCCCGGTATCTCCCAGTCCTCCGGAGCTGGCAACCCAGGTGATGAGGGCACTTTTCCAGCTGCCTTCGAGGGGGAGGTCCCGCATGAGGGGGGGCGAGGGGGAGTCACGGAGGAGGAGACCCGCGAGTCTGGTTTAGGCAAGAGCCGGATCTCCCCAGACAGAGACCCCCCCCAAGTGAGTTTTGGGGCCCTCCTCCTCCTCCTGGCACCCATGGGGGGTGTTCCCTCCTCCCGAGTAGCTCCTGGGGCCATGACTGATCCCCGTGAATGCAGCCAACCCCGTTTGCCCCCATTCATGATGTGAGTCAGTTACGTTCACTGGCTGGAGTGTTGGGTTACGGACTTGGTGGATCCGCAGTAGGCTTGGGAGGTCTATGGATGCCCTTTTACCCGGTCACATTTTCAGGCTAAGATAGTTGTGCAAGAGAGTTATAGGGATTAAAGATTGGGGTGGGGGGGTCTTCCTCCAAGAAATGTGTTTGATTGGTGCGGAAATCTCAGGACTTCTGTATTTATTTATTTC
>NW_015162663.1:29025-30638 GCF_001447785.1 Gekko japonicus
GGGAAAGGCCCGCTTGCTGGAGGGGGGGGGGAAGGACAGAACCCGCACAGGGGAGGCCGTGCCGGAGAGAGCCCCCCTCCCTCCAGTGACGCGGTTTCCTCCCCGGTTAGGGGGGGGGTCTGATACCTGCCAGCTGGAGGGGGGGGTTTGCAGCCCTGGGCGGACCTGAGTCCCGCTTGGAGGGTGGGAACCCGGCTAGGCACCACTTTGGCGCCGCTCTCTAAACAGGGTTTATGGGGAGCCCCCCCCCCCCCAGTTTCCGACGAAAAAGGGTTTATGGGGAGCCCCCACCCCCAAAGTTCGCAGGGATTTCCCAGCCCGGCGACGGCACTCCCCGGTGCATTGGGCAGAGCTCGTTCCTCCTCTCCTCCGGTTCCTCTTGGCCCCGGCAGCAGCAGCAGCCCTTGGAAGAGGGGGGGGGGCGTCTCACTCAGCTGGCACCCAGAGTTGTCTGAAGGGCCGGGCTGGGGCTTGTTCCCCCCAGAGAGGCTGGGCGCTGGAAATGGGTCCTTAAGGCAGGGGGAGATCGAATGCAGGGCCAGAAGGAAACCTGCAGGATGGACCTCTTGTCGCCTCCGCCCTGCTCCTCCGAGGGGGAAGGAGTCCCAGGGGAGGCGGTTTCCCTGGGTCAGCAGGTTCCCATGGAAGAAGAAGGCGGAAGCCCTGGTGGAGCCTACTTAGCTTCCCTGACCGAGATCCTGGCAGAGCTGAGCAGGGGGGGAAGCCAGAAGGATTCCCCAGAGGAGCAGGTTCCCTGCCCCTCATCGGATGCCCAGAGGGAGCGTTTCTGCACCTCCACATCCTTGAGTCAAATCCTTCCCCTCCGGATCTCAGCTGCTCCTTCTGCACAGGGACACATTCCTGCCCCTTCTCCTGGGCTGGGCTCTCAGACAAGGTTCTTGCCCAACACCTCTGGCCTGCCGGAGAGACGCCTACAAGGAAGGGTCAAGGGCTCACCCGTCCCTCTTGTCCTTTTGGGGTTTCCCTGAAGAATCAGCCCCGAGGACAGACGGACCCAATGTGGTGAGAGGCTTAGCCTGTGAACACCCTTAAAAGGACCAAACAGAGACCCTGAACTCTCCCAGAGAACCGTGGAGGCATATCTCAAACAGCTTGATCTGTAGTATAGAAAAATGATATTGAACCTGGTCTACGGACCTTTTTGTTCTGATCCACCAGGGTAATTCTCATGTGTCTCCTGAGCTTGTGAAGGTTTGTGATGCTCAGTGGTGATTCTCCATTCTCTTTGATTTCCCACGTGACTGTCTGTGTCTCCCCCCCCCCCAGAGTGAAGCCCCTCTTCATAGCCAAGTGACTGAAGGCATCTCTACGCCATCGGAGGTCACCCAAGAGAAGGGGAAGGAGATGGACAAGCAGAACCCAGAGGGACCTGGAACTGGCAAGACAGCAAGGAAAGGCCCCCATCCCACCCCAGCTGGGAGTGGTGCTGAATTCTGGGAAAGCCCGGTGCCAGAGATCCACTCTCAGCTCACTGCAATCCCAGATGTACATTCCAGACGCTTCCGGCAGTTCCGCTACCGTGAGGCCGATGGGCCCCGAGAGGTTTGCAGCCAGCTCCATGGACTTTGCAGCCACTGGCTGGAGCCGGAGAG
>NW_015162663.1:30704-31148 GCF_001447785.1 Gekko japonicus
CCCCAGGAAATGCAGGGCGGGGTCAGAGGGTGTGGGCCGGGGACCAGTTCCCAGGCGGTGGCCCTGGCCGAAGGTTTCCTCCTGAGTCAGGCCGAGGAGAAGAGGCAGGCAGAACAGGTATGGGGATTCCCTCCAGGTCTCCCCAATTCAAGCCTTATAGAGAAATCTTATCCCTCCAGGTCTGCTGCTGGAAGGGTGCAGAGTCTGGGAGGGGGGCAGGATCCATTCCTTGGTCTCTTTTCCATTCCATCTCTTACCCCTCTCCCTCACTGCTGTTTCAGGTGTGGGGACCCTCCCTGAAGATAGGAGCTACATTCCCTGAGGCGGAAGGAGCTTCCTTGGAGCAAGGGCAGAGGGCGCAGGCCGTGGAGCATGCCCAAGTTGCCCTCTCCAGTGGTAAGGACTTATTGTGCCAGGGTGCGATTGGGGCACAGCGTGAATTTG
>NW_015162664.1:0-7640 GCF_001447785.1 Gekko japonicus
TCCTACAGGTAAGACTCTGGTAAAAAAAAGTTCAAGGTCATCCTCCATGGGACACTGTTTGCATATATTTTCTGTTGAAGACAGGGCCACATTCTGTAAAGACACATTCCCAGTCCTTGAATGAAATGTGGTAGGCTTGAAGTGTTTTCTTGAGGCTTCATCTCCCTGGCAAAGATCCTCTGTTTCCTTGCCTGTCATCACCACCATGGATGCAGAGTCATTTGCTCTGGCAACGGAGTGACCATTTGGGAGTTTTGTGTGCAGTTTCCTCCATCAGCTGCCATTTCTGCTGTATCCCCCCATCACCTGTGACACCAGAGGGCTTTTTAAAAATTGATAGCTTCTATCATACTACAACAAAATGCCCATAACAATCTGTTATGTTATGCTAGTTCCTCTGGCTTCCTGGCTTTCATTTCTTCAAAGAAGTGGCTAGCACTTTTTGTTGCATGGCTAGTCCCCTGATATCTCTGCAATGAAAAGGGCTATAGACCTTTTTCTACAAATGAAGGCCTATAGCATGATAGCAATTTATCAGTTGAAAAAATAGCGTTTTGGTGGCACAGCAGGGGAAATGGTAGCCTTGATGGGCTGACAGAAGGAAAATGGTACCAGGGAGAGTGGAGCCTCAAAAATGTGCACTTTCCCATCCAGATGGTATACTAACATGCTTGGGCTGCATTGCTTTTGGACTGGCTGCACCAAAGCAAGTTTGAGAAGGGATGCACTGGGGACATGGAAAGTCTGAGAAGGGAGGACAATTGGAGGATGTGGAACATAAGAGAAGCCAATGTTGGATCAGGCCAATGGCCCATTCAGTCCAACACTCTGTCACACAGTGGCAAAAAATACCAGGTGCCTATCAGGAGGTCCACCAGTGGGGCCAGGACACTAGGAGCCCTCCCACTGTTGCCCCCCCCCCAAGCACCAGAAGAAGAAGAAGAGATTGGATTTATACCCCACCCTTCACCAAGAAGACAGAGCATCACTTGCCCCAGACTGAGAGTTCCTATCTATACCTTGTGGCTAATAGCCCCTGATGAACCTCTGCTCCATATGCCTATCTAATTCCCTTTTGAAGCTGTCCATGCTTGTAGCTGCCACCATCTCCTGTGGCAGTGAATTCCATGTGTGGATCACTCTTTGGGTGAAGAAGTACTACTTCCTTTTATCTGTTCTAATCCGACTGCTCAGCAATTTCATTGAGTGCCCATGAGTTCTTGTATTGTGAGAAAGGGAGAAAAGTACTTCTTTCTCTACCTGCTAAAGAGCCCCAAGCGCTTTAATCTTTCATCATAGGGAAAGTGTTCCAACCCTTTTATCATTCTACTTGCCCTTTTCTGCACTTTTTCCAATGCTATAATATCCTTTTTGAGGTGTGGTGACCAGAACTGTACACAGTACTCCAAATGAGGTTGCACCATTGATTTATACAGGGGCATTATGATACTGGCTGATTTGTTTTCAGTTCCCTTCCTAATAATCCCCAGCATAGTGTTGGCCTTTTTTATTGAAGTTGACATTTTCATTGAGTTATCTACTACGATTCCAAGATCTCTCTCTTGGTCAGTCTCTACCAGTTTGGACCCCATCAACATGTATTTATAGTTAGGATTTTTGGCTCCAATGTGCATCACTTTGCACTTTACCACATTGAACCCCATTTGCCACGTTGACGCCCACTCACCCATCCTTGACAGATCCCTTTGGAGTGCCTCACAATCCTCCCTGGTTCTCCCCACCCTGAACAACTTCCTGTTATCTGCAAATTTAGCCATTTCACTGCTTACTCCCCACTCCAAATCATTAATAAACAAGTTAAAAAACATTGGACCGAGTACTGATCCCTGTGGTACCCCACTGCTTACCACCCTCCACTGAGAAAATGGCCATCTCTCTGTTTCCTATTAATTAGCCAGTTTTTGTTCCACAAGAGGACCTGTCCTTTTATCCCGTGACTATTGAGCTTACTTAGAAGCCTTTGATGAGGAACTTTATCAAAAGCTTTCTGGAATTCAAGGTAAACAACATCTATTGGGTCCCCCTTGTCCACATGTTTGTTCACCCCCTCAAAAAACACTAACAGGTTAGTGAGACAAGATCTTTCCTTACAGAACCCATGCTGAGTCTGCCTCAATAGTTTTTGTTCATCAATGTGCCTACATGAATGTTTCAAATAAACCAGCTATAGGGTAAAACTTCCATGTGCCGGTGTGGTCCATGGCAGCTGAGTGTCCCTTTCTTCCTTCCAGGATATCAGAAGCAGCCTACAGAGGTAAGTGCATCACATCCATTTTCCTTCTTCGTCATTCTGGACAGGGTCTGAATAATACGGGGTTGCCAGCCCTGCCATGGCAGAACCGTGAGCTGCTGGGGGGAAAGGGGTGAGGCTGGAGAGGGGGAGTGTTGCTGAGGCTGTGATGTCACTTCCAGGTGATGACCTGAAAGTGACCCACCACCACACTGCTGTATTTATTTATTTAGGTGGTGGCAGGGACAATTGAATGGGTATGTATGGAGTCCAAGAGGCTAAGAAGCCCATAGGAAGTATCACATAGGCTCAGAGGATTTAGAGACATGTGGGAAAACGCAACAACATTGAATCAGGTTGTCTGTGCCTCTCCACAAGAGGCAGCCACTTCAATGAAGCTGAGGTGTGGAGACGGTTGGCACAGTGGTGCCCTGTTATGTTTCTTTTTCATCACTGGAGCCCTGTGAGAAGACACTAGCATGTTCCTCATAACATCCAGTTTGATGCTTGTAATGAGGTGGGCTCCCCTTCCTAAAGCATCTCCATCCCTCTCTGGAATTCTACACCTGCCAGTGGCTCCTCTCAGCTGCCTATTGTACAGTGCCTGGATTCTGCTCACTTCCCTTTCTGTTCTCTTGCTTCTCTCACAAATTTTGGTTTCCATGAACATTGTTTCCTTGCTAGATATAAGGAGAAGGAGAACTTTGAGAATCCCGGGGTTTTCTCTTCTGACCTGCAGTGGAGGCTTGAGTGCTGCTGTGGTATCAGTCCCTTTCTGAGGGGTATCATGAAGCAAGTCAAAGGTAAGAGTGAATGCCTGCAGGGATGTCATGTAGGTCATTACATTGAACCAGAATTTGGTGAGATGGACTCTTTGTCATTCAAGATTGCTGACTGAAAAGTCAGTTGTAGTTCATTGTGTAAAGAGCTTTTGTCCAAGTTGGCCTTTAAATCATAAGAACATAAGAGACACCATGTTGGATCAGGCAGTGGCCCATCCTATCTAACACTCTGTCATACAATGGCCAAAACCCAGGTGCCATCAGGTGGTCCACCAGCAGGGCCAGGACTCCAGAAGCCCTCCCACTGTGTCCCCCACCCCAAGCACCAAGAATACAGAGCATCACTGCCCCAGACAGAGTGTTCCCTCTATACCTTGTGGCTAATAGCCACTCATGGACCTCTGTGCCATCTGTTTATCCAATCCCCTCTTGAAGCTGTCTATGCTTCTGGACGCCACCACTTTCTGCATTTGGTTTAGTGTCCTTTCAGGTTCCTATCTTTTGTATATGTTTGCAAGATTTTCTATATGTGTAGGATTCTCTTATTTATGCATGATTAAGAATAATGAAACAGACACAGATATAATTATTTGTTTGGACTTCATTTTGGCTATATGCAGTACATTTGTTATTAGCCACCACTTCCTGCAGCAGTGAATTCCACGTGTTAATTAATCTTTGGGTGATGAAGTACTTCCTTTGTCTGTTCTAAGCTTACTGCTCATTAATTTCATTGAGTGTCCACAAATTCTTGTACTGTGAGAAAGGGAGAAAAGTACTTCTTCCTCTACCTTCTCTATCCCATGCATAATTTTGTTCCCAACTGGTGCTATCAAGTCACAACTGAATTATGGCAACCCCAGAAAGGGGCTTTCAAGGTGAGAAGCGGAGTTGGTTTGCAATTGCCTTCCTCTGCAGAGTCTTCCGTGGTGGCCTCCCATCCAAATACCAACCTTGCTTAGCTTCTGAGAGCTGATGAGATCAGGCTGTGCCATGCACCTTCCCTAAATGTATTTATTTACATTATTTATAGTTCACCTTTGGGATGTGGAATGATATAGTACAGGGGTGGCCAAACTTGCTTAATGTAAGAGCCACAAAGAATAAATGTCAAATGTTTGGGAGCCGCAAGACATGAACAAATATTGCACATGTTTTTATTGAAAAATATGCAAATTTGCTTTTTATTAACATTAAATGAGACTGCCAATATAAAAACAAAAGGTGTAAAAACAGATATTGATAATGATATTTATTTGTCCATTGATATTTATTTGTTTGCTAATTATATTTATTTGTCTAAGAGAGAGAGAGAAAGTGAGACAGAGGTGGAAAGAGAGGGGAAAACCAAAGAAAGTAGATAGGGAGGGAAGGGAAAGGAAGAGAGAGAGAAAGAAAGAGAGAGAGAAAGGTGGAAAGAAAGCTAATAGATGGGGGAGGGGAGGAAGAGAGAGAGAAACAACGAAAGCAAATAGATGGGGGGAAGGAAGGAAGTAGATGGGGAAGGAGGATGGAAGGAAGAGAAACAGAAAGGTAGAAAGAATGAAAGAGGTGGAAAGAAAGGGAGAAACAAAGCAAATGGGGAGGGAGGAAGAGAGAGAGAGAAAAAAGAAAAAGAAAGAAAGAAAATATATGGAGGAGGAAGGAGGACAGAAGAGAGAGAAAGGAAGGGAGAAAGAGAGAGAAAGGTGGAAAGAAAGTAAATAGATGGGGGAGGGAGGGGAAAAGAGAGAGAGAGGTGGAAAGAAAGCAAATAAATGGGGGAGGGAGGAGACAAATGCCTTCTCCAAGCCGACAGACTTCAAATGTATTTTCCCTGCCCCCGCTGCCATGCTGGCTTAGCTTGGAGAAGGGATTTGAAGAGACAAATCCCTTCTCCGAGCCAAGCCAGCTGGCCGGTGTGACAGTGGGGTAGGGCATGGAGAACACATTTAACTTTAGATGGGGAGAAAGAGAGAAAGAAAGAAATATGGAAAGAAAGTGGAAAGAAAGCAATTAGATGGGGGAGGGAGAGAGGTGGAAAGAAAGCAACTTTAAATGCATCCTCCACGCCCATATGCTGGCTGGCTTGGCTTGGAGAAGGGATTTAAAGGGACAAATGCTTTCTCTAAGCCGGGGGGGGGGTGGCCTTTGAAAAAGCATTTAAAGTTAAAGTTGCTTTCTTTCTCTGCTCCCCCCACTTCAAGCCTTCCCAGGTAGGGGAACACTGGCTGGGGAAGGCAAAACCAATCAGGAAGGCATGCCTCCCTTTTGCTTCCCCAGCCGTCCTGCCAGGAGTCGCAGAGTATGAGTGAAAGAGCCACATGCAGCTCCTGAGCCGCAATTTGGCCACTCCTGATATAGTACAGCCACAGAAGAAGAGCCCTGCTGGATCAGACCAATAGTCCATCTAGTCCAGCATCCTGTCTCAGACAGTGGCCAACCAGTTCCTCTGGAGGGTCAGCAACAGGGCACAGAGGCCGAGACCTTCCCCTGAGGTTGCCTCCAGGCTCTCGGATCCAGAGGTTGACTGCCTCTGAATGTGGAGGCTCCCCTCAGTCACCATGGCTAGTAACCACTGATAGTTTTGTCCTCCATGAATCTCTCTAATCCCCTTTTAAAGTTGTTCATTCCTGTGGCCATCACGACATCCTCTGGCAGCAAATTCCACCTTTTAATCATTCTCTGTGTAAAGTAGCATTTCCTTTTGTCCATCCTGAACATCAGCTTCATTGGATGCCCTCGAGTTCTAGTATTCTGGGAGAGGGAGAAAAAGTTCTCTCTGTCAACTCTCTCCACCCCCACGCGTAATTTTATAAACCTCTTGTCAGAAGCGAAGCAGATTTGGTGCTTGGATGGGAGACCACCAAGGAAGACTTTGCAGAGGAAGGCGATGGCAAAACCATCTCTGCTTCCCACTTGCCTTGAAACCCCTTGCTGGGGGTCACCATCAGTTAATTGCGACTTGCCAGCACTTTACACACACAGAGTTCACCTTTCTCACTTGAACTCAAGGCGGATTACAAAGAGTGATGGGACATTCAATAAAACCATGCAATAGCATGAGGATTCTAGAAGTCTGGAACCAACCCGAAATCTAAAAAAAACCCCAGATCTCCTCTACCACACTGAAAATTATTGTCTTAAAAAAATCTTCAATATACTTTGGTACTGAGCATTTTCAGATAATTGTACAATTTTAAGAAAACCATGCAGCAGAACATAAGAGACGCCAATGTTGGATCAGGCCAAAGGCCCATCCAGTCCAACACTCTGTATCACACAGTGGCCAGAAATACCAGTGCCATCAGGAGGTCCACCAGACTTCTCAATATCTCTGTGTGGCAAAGAATCCTGTTAGTGAAGCCCCCCTCCCTGGCTTAGTTCAATGAATATCCCAATTGTGAATGCAGGACACAGTCTGAATGGAGAGGAAGTGTAATCACTAGGATATTTTTGGAATCACCTGAGACAGATTCATGATATCTCCGCTTCTCGTCTCTCCCTCCTCCCAACAGGAAACGTCACTCTGGATCCAGACACGGCTCATCCCCAACTCCTCCTGTCCCAGGATCATAAAAGTGTGAAGCGGGAAGACAAATGGCAAGAGCTGCCGGACAATCCCGAGAGATTTGACCAGTTTGGCATTGTGCTGGGATTCGAGGGCTTCACCTCAGGCAGAAATTCCTGGGAAGTCCAGGTGGGGAGCGAGGGAGAATGGGCGGTGGGCGTGGCAAGAAAATCCATGAGGAGGAAGGGGGAGGTCACCCTGAGTCCGGAAGGAGGGGTCTGGGCAGTGGGGAGGTGGGGTGGTGGATACAAGGCTTGCATCAGAGGGAAGAACCCTCCTCTCAACACGGCCGGGAAGCTCAAGAGGATCCGGGTGACCCTGGACTGTGATGGGGGCCAGGTGGCCTTTTTTGACGGTGATTCGGAGGTCGAGCTGTACACGTTCTCAGCAGCTGCATTCTCTGGAGAGACCCTCCAGCCCTTCTTTTGGTTGTGTAAAAAAGCCCACTTCAGACTTTTCCCATAAGGCAAGTCAGATCTCCCTGATAGGCTGCATTCTCCAGACCTGGGGAAATGAATCGTTAATTTTACAACACCAGACCTTTATGGGATAAGAGGCCCTTTTCTTGTATATCGAGTGCATGATTCTCGCATGCGGAGCCAATGATCCAAAAGGGGGATTAGACAGATTCATGGAGGACAGGTCGATCAATGGCTACTGGTCCTGGTGACTGAGGGGAACCTTCACATTCAGAGGCACGAAGCCTCTGAATCCCAGAGCCAGGAAGCCACATCAAGGGAGGACCTCAGCCTCTAGGCCCTGTTGTTGGCCCTCCAGAGGAACTGGATGGCCACTGTGTGAAACGGGATGCTGGACTAGATGGACCACTGGTCTGATCCAGCAGGACTCTCTCTCTTATGCTCTTCTCTGTAGTTAAAGGACCTCTGCCTGAAAACCTGGAGGAACGCTGCCAGTCTGAGTAGACAATGCTGACTTTAATGGACAAATGTTCTGATTCAGTATAAGGAAGGAAGTATCATGTGTGTTCATGGGATGACACCCCTTTGAGAAGCGTAGACAGGCACAGCCAATCACAGCTCACCGATCCAGCCACCGC
>NW_015162664.1:8550-8707 GCF_001447785.1 Gekko japonicus
TTTTTATTAAAAGTTATATGTTTATAAAGAAAAGTTATACAAATAAAGTTATTAAAAAAATCTGATATGTGATCAACTGTTAAACTATTTCTCACCCCTGAACAAATTATATTCATTAAACTGAAACCTCTTTCAGCTTCAGCACTAGAGGTGCCCT
>NW_015162664.1:8788-9768 GCF_001447785.1 Gekko japonicus
TCTAAATGGGTATCTTATTCATGGCCAGAAATTCCTGCTTGTCCAGCAGGAACAGTTAGGCTGTAGTTTTGTGTAGGTTTACTTGGGAGGAAGCCTCACTAAATTCTAAACTTACTTTTGAGTAAACATGCCGAAGAAAATATCTTATTCATGGCCAGAAATTCCTGCTTGTCCAGCAGGAACAGTTAGGCTGTAGTTTTGTGTAGGTTTACTTGGGAGGAAGCCTCACTAAATTCTAAACTTACTTTTGAGTAAACATGCCGAAGAAAGAAATGCACAAGAGATCCGCTTTCTCCTCTAACGTTGCTTTGAAGGGAAAGGGGAAATTAGTCAAAAAGAAAAGAAAAGCGATCACCGAAGGCCTCTCTGCTTGTGAATAAGAACTGGCTGGGGTTTACTTCTTGGCCAGCATACCGTAGCTGGTGCCGCACAATAAAATGCCAAGTTCTCGTGTGGCCTTCAACGCATTCCCGTTTGGCCTGTTTGGCCATGGGGAGCCCTTTCTCTCCAGCCAACTGGCTGGGAGAGAGCCACCAGGACAAGACGGATAGGCTTGGAAGGGGTTTCCTGTAGCACAGGGGAGGAGGAGCTGAACGAACCCTTCGAATCTCCTGCCCTTTATTGAGGTTAACTTGTGTGGTTAGTCCGGTCACCATTAGTTAGCAGAGTGCTTAAATAAAGCTACAAACGCAGGAGCATCACTTTACCAGGTTACTCAGCTTACAAAGCTACACAGAGCCGCACTGCAGGTTTAGAAGAGAAATAAAGGTAAAGGTTCCCTTGCTCGAAAGCCAGTTGAGTCCGACTCTAGGGTTGCGGTGCTCATCTCCGTTTCAAAGCCGAAGAGCCAGTGCTGTCCGAAGACATTTCCGTGGTCATGTGGCCGGCATGACTAAACACCAAGGCGCACGGAACGCTGTTACCTTCCCACTGAAGTGGTACCTATTTATCTACTTGCAATTTCTTGCTTTCGAACTGCT
>NW_015162664.1:10091-13773 GCF_001447785.1 Gekko japonicus
GTCGAGCGCTGGCGCAGCGGAGCCGAAAGGACATGACTGGGGCCGGAAGAAGGCGTGAGTCGCGCGCCCCAAAAAAGATCTGTCGCTGGAACATCGAAATAGGAGCCCGCCGGAGACGATCGGAGTGCCGAGCCAAGAACAAACATACCAACCACCACAGGGGTGCCGGTAGGTAGTCCCACCCCTACAGACTCTGTGGCCCAAGTTAGGGAAAAATTGTGTGACTAGCACCACTTGTAAGCTGCTCAGAGACCCCCTGAGAAAGAGGGTTCGAGCGGGATATAAAGTCTAAAGTTAAATAAATAAATAAATAAATTTATTTGAGAAGTACACTTTGGATAGAAAACAGCAGAGACTGATAGATTACTAACTTACTAGCTAAAGGATGGAGGCGGATGGCGAGAGATGCATCTGCCTCATGGTGCCAAGAGAGGACAGCATGTCCCTCTCTTGGTGCGTGCTGGTAGAGAGCAGGTCTTCATCAAAGAGAGAGAAAGGAAGGAGGAATTGATCCCTGAGAACACAATCTGCATTTCAAAGAGGACAGTGGCAGAAGAGTAGATCCAGGAAGAAAGGTCAGTGTGCCTGTCTAGCTGTCTAGTCTCTCTTGCCACTCAGTCTGGAGGTCTGGGACAGGGGACATCGCACCTGGAACTTCCAACACCTTTGGCAGGTGCCATAGCAGGTGATGAGGCACCCAGCCCTGCCTGTGCACGAGCTTGCAGGAAGAAGTGCTCAGAGAAGGGGCTCTTTAGCTGGCTTTCTGCAGCCCGCACAGGGCCATAATTTTGCACAAACTGCAAAGTGGTTGAAATGTGTGAGCCTCTTTGGGGGGGGAAGTCTTCAGGAAACAGAGGCTCCGCCGGTCTGTTTGCTTGCAATGAAGGGAAAGACTCACGAGTCAACCCGCCCAGGGTGGGATCTGTGCGAGTGGGGAAAGGGAGGAATCCTACAGCTCCTGATGAGTTTTCAACTGTCTTGCAAAATTCCCAAAAATCGTAACAATTGGCTCTTGTGAGCTGGTACCAGCCGGCTCCATCACACCACAGATTGTAGCCTACTGAGGTCCCTCCCCAGACTCCACCTCCAGATCGCCAGGAGCTTTTGGACCCGGAACCCCTACTCCCCGTCCCCCTCTAGTGGCCGGGGGGGTGGCCGGGGGGGGGACCTGGCATCCTTACACTGAAGGTAGGTAGGCATATGGAGTAGAAGTCCATCCGTGGCTATTAGCCACAAGGTATAGATAGGAACTCTCAGGCTGGGGCAAGTGAGGCTCTGTGTTCTTGGTGCCGGGGGGGCAACAGGGGGAGGGGGTCCTAGTATCCTGGCCCCACTTCTGGACCTCCTGATGGCACCTGGTGTTTTTGGCCACTGTGTGACAGAGTGTTGGACCAGATGGGCCATTGGCCTGGTCCAGCATTGGCTTCTCTTATGTTCTTATGTAGGTTCATGCAGGGGTCATTTCATACAAAAAGAGCTAGGGGAACTCATTAGCATAACTCATTAGCATATGCCACACCCCATGACATCAGGGGCCCGGCGGTGTACCTGCAAGGCCAGCGGGAGTGCGAGGAAGCCCCGCCAAGGCCCTCCCTGGCCCCAGGCAGGCAGGGGTGGGGAGAGGCGGGGAGGAAGCAACTTATCCTCCCTCTTCTCCTGCCTCCTCCTGGCTGAATGAGGGCCGGAAGCGGGGCGGCCGGAAGCAAGGGGTGGGGCTTCGTCATGTGCCCCGCCCCCTGCACCTCACCCGGGGGAACTGCATTCCCCCGCGTTCCACCCCGAAATGACCTCTGGGTTCATGGGAGGTGTGCCAGTAGGCACTGAGGGACTCTACAGCCGCTGTGACATCCCCACCAGACACATGGAGCCAGACAGAGACGGTTGCACGGACAGGCGTGGCTCAGTGGAAGGGCCCTGGGGTAGCCCGGCTGGGGCTCCTGGGTCAGTCCCCATGCGGGGAGAGGCGAGAGGCAGGCCAGAACCTCAGTGCTGATGTTTTGCCCCTGTAAACTGCAAAAGGGGGAACGGGACCCCGGCGACCCATCATTTTGGCAGGGTTACTTACCCCTAAATAAACCCCCTGTGCTGCTTCCACGGCAACAGCTTCCTTGTATGTCCAGCTCCTGCACCGTCAAGCTGCAGGGCTATGGGGGACTGTGGGACCCAGAGACTGCCCCCCCCATGCTAAAGCAGCCACGCACACCCTTAAGAGGACCACTAGCCTGTTCCCCACACAAGTTCCACCCAGCAGTTTGCAGAGTGTGTGGTGGGGGTGGGGGCGGCAATAGGTGGGGTCACTCTTCAGGGTGCCTCTGGACCTCTGCTATGCATTGCAGCTTGAGTATCAATGCTACGTGTTCCCCTCGTGGGTGCCGAAGGGCCCTCTCTGTGCCTCTCCCGCCACCAGAGTACAGTGCTCTGCACTCTATAACGTGCGCCTGTCAGAGAACTCTGAGACCGGCTGGGTATGAGGGAAAACATTTTATTGGGAAGGGTTGTGGAAGGATGGAACGGCCACCTAGGGAGGTGGTGAGCTCCCCCTCACTGGCAGTCTTCAAGCAGTGGCTAGACAAGGACTTGTCAGGGATGCTCTAGGCTGGTCCTGCACTGAGCAGGGGGTTGGACTAGATGGCCTGTATCGCCCCTGCCAGCTCTAGGGTTGCCAGCCTCCAGGCGAGGCCTGGGGATCTCCTGCTTTTATACCTGAACTCCAGACTATAGAGACCAGTTCCCCTGGAGAAAATGGCTGCTTTGGGGGCTAGACCAGGGGTGGCCAAACTGCGGCTCGCGAGGCGCCTCATGCGGCTCTTTCACACATATTGTGCAGCTCCCAGCAGGGTGGCTGGGGAATCAAAGGGGAGTCATGCCTCCCCTCCCCAGTTGGTCTCCCCTTCCCCAGCCAGTGTTCCCCTCCCCAGGTGTTGGCTTGAGGTGGGGGGGGGACAAAGAAAGAAAGCAACTTTTGATTTTAAATGCGATCTCAAAGGGTCCCCCCCCCGGCCTACAAATATTATTGGATAAATAAAGATCACGATCAATATCTGTTTTTACGCCTTTTGTTTTTATCTATGAAAGTCTTATTGAATGTGAAGAAAAGGCAAATTTGCCTATTTTTCAATAAAAATGTGTGTGTGATATCTGTTCATGTATTATGGCTCTCAAACGTCTGACGTTTATTCTATGTGGCTCTTACGTTAAGCAAGTTTGGCCACCCCTGGGCTAGACGCTATGGTCCTGTCTCATGCTGAGGTCCCTCCCCTCCCCAAAGTGATCTATAGGCAGGGGTCATTTCGTAGAAAAAGAGGTGCAGGAGCTCATTAGCATAACACATTAGCATAACTTATTTGCATATGCCACACCCCCTGACATCCCCGGAAGTGTGTCAGAAGGCAACACCCACTGCTCAGGCTCCACGGGACTGTTTTGGATTGCTAGCTGTTGGGGGGGGGGTTGAGCAGATCTGCCCTAGCAGAGGAGGGAGAGCTTGTACCTGAATAAACCTTGGCCTTAAAGGTGCCACTGGACTGTTTTGGATTGCTAGCTGGGGGGGGAATGCACAGTTCTGTGCAGGAAGGAACGAAGAGAGGAAGGAAGGAAAAAAGAGAAGGAAAGAAGGAGGGAAAGAGGGAAGGAAATGAGGGAAAGGGTAAGAAGGAGAGAAGGAAAGAAGGCGAGAAAGAAA
>NW_015162664.1:14344-30667 GCF_001447785.1 Gekko japonicus
CTTCTTCTTCTTCTTCTTCTTCTTCTTCTTCTTCTTCTTCTTCTTCTTCTTCTTCTTCTTCTTCTTCTTCTTCTTCTTCTAATGAGTTATGCTAATGAGTTCCCCTAGCTCTTTTTCTACGGAAGGACCCCTGCTATAGGAATTTATGTGGTTATTGGAGGGCTGTGATTGGGTGCAGGGAATAGGGTTTGGCAACTGCTGGGAAGGAGGGGTGATTGGTTGTGGCTGTAGTCGTCCTGTTCTCCATTGAACGCCTTTCCGAGTTGCCAACTCTGAGCTGGGAAATTCCTGGAGATTTGGGGAGGGGGGCTTGGAGAGGGTGGGGTTTGGGGAGGAGAGGGATGTCAGCAGGGTATAATACCGTAGAGTCCACCTTCCAAATCAGCCATTTTCTCCAAGGGAACTGATCTGTACTACCGGGAGATCAATTGTAATTCCAGGGGACCTCCAGGCTCCTCCTGGAGGTTGAGGAATACCAAAAACAACATCATGACAAGATTAACAAAGAGTCAATAAAGATAAGTTGCAAAAAATGTTTACTGTAGTAATTCTATAGGAAAATTCTCTTCTATAATCTTGCAGGGTTCTACAGAATTACTACAGTAAACATTTTTGCAGCTTATCATTGTTGACGCTTCGTTATTTTTGTCATGGGTGTTGTTTTTGGAGTGGATTTGTCATGCTATGTTAAACCTGTGAATGAAGCGAATATACATTTATATGTTTAAAATAAGGAAATTAAATTGTTAAAAAAAAGAACACCGTCTAGAAAATATTTTAAAAACCTACAAATATACTGTAATGAAACGCTAAGTAAATCAAACTTGAGGTAATTAACATTATGTGTAGTTGTATTCATCTATTGCTTGCAGTTATTTGGATACAAAACTATACATTCAATTACATTTATACATAAAATGTAGAAACAGTTTTGAAACATAACATAAATGGTCAGGATCAGGAATCGTCACATAGAATCAACAAGTTCTAATAAGAACCGTCAAAGTCATCAACCTCACAAAATGCTCTACATCTTACAACGGCACTACAGATAAGATTAGAATTTCAACAGCCAATCCATATGCAAAAGAGCCTCCTCAGGAAAGCTCCTCCATTAGCATGTCACAGCCTGGGGAACTCCTACAAGATAACGACTCAGCCCTACCCCACCTTCCTGAGTAGATATAAATTACCTGCCTACCATTTTTCTTCTCACCTTGACACGGAGAGTACTGTATTTTTCTGTGTTATACCTCTGAGGATGCCAGTCACAGCTGCTGGCGAAATGTCAGGTACTACAATGCCAAGACCACGGCCACACATCCCGGAAAATCTACAACAACTAATGAACTCTGGCCGTGAAAGCCTTTGACAACACATTTTTTCTACGTTGTATGTATAACTATAATATATAACTATATAACATTGTATGTATAACTATAATATATAACTAATGAACTCTGGCCGTGAAAGCCTTTGACAACACATTTTTTCTACATTGTATGTATAACTATAATTGAATGTATAGTTTCATATCCAAATAGACAAATACAACTACCCATAACTTTAATTACCTTAAGTTTGATATATTTATCATGTTATTACAGTGTATTTGTAGTCTTTTGATGCTCTTCTCCAGGGGCTGCGCTCACACAATGCAACTATTGTTGATTTTTACCGTCCTCTGCAGAGTCACGTGCAGGAAGGGAAACTCCCAGCAAGTGTTTGGAAAGAGTGAAAACAGAACTAACACACACTCTCTGTCTTATAGAGGATGAGGCAGCCATGGCAGCTGGGGTTCCCTTCTCAGAGCTCTGGGAGGAGGCCTCCTGCTCCATCTGCCTAGGATATTTCAGGGACCCCGTCACGATCCCCGAGTGCGGCCACAACTTCTGCCGAGCCTGCCTGACCCGCAGCTGGGGGGAGTCGGGGGCCTCCTGCCCTCAGTGTGGAGAAACAGCTCAGCCAGGGAACCTCCAGCCGAACCGGCAACTGGCAAATATTGTGGGGATCGTTCAGAGACTCAGTCTTCTGGAGGAAAGGAGGGGAGAAGCGAAGGGAGTGGAAGAAAAGAGGCGGCTCTGCGAGAAGCACCGGGAGCCCCTGAAACTTTTCTGCCAAAATGACAAAGCCCTCATCTGCGTGGTCTGCGACAGATCCAGGGAGCACAAAGGCCACGAGGTGCTTCCCCTGGAGGAAGCGTCCCAAGAGTACAAGGTAGGGGATAAATATTAACTAGGGGATAAATATTAATGGGGAAGAGTGCTGGTTTCCTCTTACGTCCGTGTACTGGCCGGCTACATGTCAGTTACTCCAACAGAGAGGGCAAATAGCAGCTCCCTGTGACCTTTTCAGGGCAGGGAAATTCGTCCTCCGTGTTCCTGGGAATTAAGTTCCACTCATGGAACCCACAGATGATGTCTGATCAATAGGACTGGGGAGGACTGGAGAATTATGGGGGGTGGGGGGGTGGATTCATATGACTTCTGGAGAAGGAGAAGAAGAGATTGGATTTATACCCCACCCTTCAGAGTGGCTTACAATCTCCTTTCCCTTTTCCTCCCTGCAACAGACACCCTTTAAGCAATGCTCCCTCCAAGCTGTGGAGCCTTGTGAGCAAAAACTCTATTTTGTGAGCTACTGGCATTAAAGTTGGGAGCAAGCGATTTGGCTACTGTGTAGATTAGTTTGCTCTGGAGCCATCCTTCCTGAGCTAAGATAAAAATGTGTGAGCCGGAGGCTAAAAAACTGTGAGCTGGCTCACACTAACTCAGATTAGAGGGAACACTGCCTGTGAGGTAGGTGGGGCTGAAAGAGCTCTCTCCAGAACTGCCCTTGAGAGAACAGCTCTGAAAGAACTTAGGACTGACCCAAGGTCACACTAGCGGCTGCCTGTGGAGGAATGGGGAATCAAACCCGGTTCTCCCAGATTAGAGTCCGTGCTCCTAACCACTACACCAAACTGGCTCTCACCACCAAACTGGCTTATCTCAAAAAAGAGCAATATCCCCCCCCCCCGCTGCATTTCCAGAAGGAAGCTGAAAGTGTTAAACTGAGGAAAGGGGAAATAGAGTGAAAAGTATGCAGACGGAGAGTGATTTCAGCTAAGCATACCTTTATTAGTCCGGAACAAAGACACCTTAACCGGCTCGCAGGCCGTCTTATATTCCCTCAGACAAACCCACCACCAAAACCCCCCCCCCCCCTCCCCAGAGGATATTAAAATGCCCAAGAGACCTCTTGGCCTCTTGGCCTGGGACCTAGCCCTTTCATTGGGCCTGGCTAGGATCCTACTGGCCCATTGTCTTTTGGCATGAAGCTAGTGGTTTGTTTGTGCCTGGGCAAGTCCAGGCATGCCCGGCCCTGACAGGGCCTGATACACTACATAGAGAATCAACATTTACATGCCATTTGGTGGAGTTGCTAATCGCCAGGCCTGAAGGTCTTTTGGAATGAGCGTGGATCAGGTCCCATGAAGAAAATGGCCTGTTTGGAGGGGGAACGCTACGGCATTATAGCCCACAGAGGTCCCCCCCCTCCCCAAGCCCCCCCCCCCAAATCTCCAGGAATTTCCCAGCTCAGAGTTGGGATTGTCCTCTTGGGATTCACTGACCTGCTTTACAAAGAGATGCGACAACAGGAAACTGAGGTTCCCAAGCTCTCTGGGGCCTGATAGGCTCAGCAGCATGACGCGTACCACCCATCCACACCATTTTTCTGAGGCAAAACATCTGTGGGCTGGGGGGGGGCTCCACTCGTTCTAGAGCAGACAGTTGAGTTTCTCCTGGAAGGAGGCAATATCAGCATTTTAATGTTATAGAATGATTCTTCTGAAATTTGTGACTGGTTGCCCATTAAGAAAATACTGTAAACCTTTGAAAAAGACTCTGTAAAAGACTTCGGAATCTTATTGCATTCTGAAAACTGACTTGAAGGTATTACAGATACAAATGAGAGAAAATGCCCATAGCATAAATACATCTTTGAAGAAGACAGCCGAAACGAAGCTCGCATCCGGGATCTTCGTTAGACCTTTCTGTTTGCTTTAACTTGTCCTATTGTTTTTCGTGCTGAATTCCATTGTATTGAGAGCTTTATTGTTTATTTTGTTTCCGCTTGTCCTGTTGTTTTTCGTGCTGAATTTCATTGTATCGTACACTTTTGCTTGTATTTGTATATGTATCTAGACAATTGTCATCTTTAGCGTCTGATTGTTCACAGCTGTTGTCATAGTTGCTCTCTAGGACTCCCCCGTCACTTTGGAGGCTGTCCTCTGGTCAGGCTGCAAAAGAGGAAGGGTGTGGTCGTGGTGGCATTTGCTGCTTCCCTGAGTCTGTCACATGTGGTGTGGGCTTTGCCCTACTTCGTGGTACCCTGCTGCCTCTTTGGGGGTTTCCAGTTCTGCCCTGGGAAATTCCTGGAGATTTTGTGGGTGGAGCCAGAGGAGGGCGGGGTTTGAGAAGGGGAGGGAGTGTTTAATACTATGTCGTCCATCCTCCGAAGCAGCTGTTTTCTCCAGGAGAACTGATGGGTATAAGAGCCAGTTTGGTGTAGTGGTTAGTGTTGGGATTGTAGCAGGAACTCCTTTGCATGTTAGGTGACACACCCCTAATGTAGCCAATCCTCCAAGAGCTTACAGTAACTCCTGTAAGAAGAGCTCTGTAAGCTCTTGGAGGATTGGCTACATTAGGGGTGTGTCGCCTAATATGCAAAGGAGTTCCTGCTACAAAGAGCCCTTATGGCAAGATCTAAATTTCAGTCATTATAGGGTTAACATATTTGTTATGATTCTACCAGAAACCTGACCTGGAAGTGCAACCTGGCTCAGAGCCAATCCTGTAGGTTAATTGCTGTGTTGGAGAAACTGATTGGATGGTTTTAATTTATTAGTGTTTGGGTTGGGTAATGACCTTGAGATTCTCCCTGTTAAGGTACTAGAAAAGAGGTTACTCCCTCAGCCACCTCATTCAGGCTTTTACCTTTTTCCTTCTTCTTTTTTTCCCAATAACATTTTATTGGTATAATACAATAGTATTAAGAAAACATAACAATCACATTTTTATAACATTAGCCAAGTCCATAATGAACTAAAGAACAGTTAAACATATTAACCAGTACAATATGAATAAAAAATGTAAGCATTGAAAAATGATGTATAATTCAATAAACTTTGGAACAAAATACCTTGTTTTTACAATATATTCTAATTAAAGCCTGTTCTGTTCGCTGTTATTAACTCAATAAAGTGCCTTCTGCCCTCTAAACTATCAATAGGCATTCAATAGCATATCTAACAATGTGAAAAACAAAGTGAACCTATAAACCATAAACAATTTACCGTGAGGATATCAGTATTTTGCTATATCTATGTAGTTTCAATAAACAATATTCATTTGAACCATATATAAGTCATTATATCCATTTAATATAGTTATTCCAGGATGCTGAAATGAATTTTTCTTCTGTTAATGCTTCTAGAATAGGAAACCATTTAACCTCAAACCCAAAATGTGCAATGTTCCCTTTATTTCTGTTAACTTTCGCTGTGAACCTTTTTCCTTCTTAGAGACTTGTGGTATGCATTAGCCTACTCTGCTGTATAAATCTGTAGTTTTGGACTTTGTTATTTTATTAGAACTTTCCAGTTTCCCCCCTTCCTAATAGATTTAGATGAAGAATCTTATTTTGATTAACAACTCCAGTCTCCATGCCTCATTTACCCAACAGTTAGGAGCACGGACTCTAATCTGGGAGAACTGGGTCTGATTCCCCACTCCTCCACATGCAGCTGTTGGTGTGACCTTGGGTCAGTCATAAGTTCTTCCAGAGCTGTTCTCTCAGGAGCAGTCCTCGAGGAGCTCTCTCAGCCCCACCTACCTCACAGGGTGTCTGTTGAGGGGAGAGGAAGGGAAGAGAGATTGTAAGCCACTCTGAGACTCCTTCAAGTAGTGAAGGGCAGGGTATAAATCCAATCTCTTCTTCTTCTTCTACAATAAGGAGATTGGCTGTAATTCCAGGAGATATCCAGGTCTCACCTTGAAGTTGGCAACGCTAGCCTTCTCTCCAAAGGCCCCCATTCACTACGTGCCCCATCCCTGGCATGGTGCACAGGCACTCCTGGCCCACTGGCCCTCATTCTGGGAATGCTGAAAGCCCCTCATTGTGAAGTAGGGATGCCAGCCTCCAGGTAAGGCCTGGAGATCTCCCACTTTTACAACTGATCTCCAGATGACAGAGATCCGTTCCCCTGAATGGCTGCTTGGGAGGGTGAACTCTATGGCATTCTACCTTACTGAGGCTGGCCCCTTGCCTCTCCAAACCCTGCTGTCTCCAGGCTCCACCCCCAAATTCTCCAGGGAGTTTCCAGTCCAGAGCTGGCAACCACATTGTGAGCAACGGCTCCCTGAGTTTGGAGGATTCTAGGAACGGCTTCCACTGAAGCGACCGCATCTTCCCTGACAGTATCATCTCTCTATACGGTAAACCTCTATAAAGGAACCAAACCTGAGGTATTGTTTCCCTTCAGGATAAATTCCTCACACACCTCGAAATTCTGTCGAAAGAGAAAGAGAAACGAACGGTCTATAAAGCAGACGCAGAAAAGGAAATACAATATTTGTTTGTAAGTGTTTTCTGTTACTCGGAAATTAACTTAACCTTGAAACAATAACTGGAAATGAAGAGTCTGTTCCTGCCACACTCTTACACAATTTTGGGATGGACTGATCTCCCTAGGGTTGCCAGGTCTTACCTGGCTGCTGGCGGGTGTGTGTGTGTGTTGTCCCTCTGTCTCTCTGGGAGTGCTTCGCCGCGCCCACCAACATGCCCAGCACAGTGACATCACCCGGAAGTGACATCATCACACAGGGCATGTTGTGGGGGACACTCTAATGCAGGGGTGCCCAAACATGAACAAGTATCACACACACACACACTTTTACTGGAAAATATGCATATTTTCTTTAAAGTAACATTAAAAGAGACTGCCAAAAATAAAAGCAAGAGGGGTAAAAACAGGTATTGATAATGACATTTATTTGCCCAATGATATTTGTTTGCTAATGATATTTATTTGTCTAAGAGAGAAAGAGAGAGGGGGGTGGAAAGAAAGAATGAAAGAGGTGGAAAGGAAAAGAGAAGAAGAAGAGAAGAGATTGGATTTATACCCCGCCCTTCACTTGGAGTCTCAGAGCGGCTTACAAACTCCTTTCCCTTCCCCTCCCCACAACAGACACCCTGTGAGGTGGGTGGGGCTGAGAGAACTCTGACACAAACTGCCCTTTTTCAAGGACACCTGTGCCAGAGCTTGTGACTGACCCAAGGTCACATCAGCAGGTGCAAGTGGAGGAGTGGGGAATCAAACCCAGTTCTCCCAGATTAGAGTCCGCACACTTAACCACTACACCAAACTTAACCACTACACCAAAGAGAGAGAGAGAAAGAAAGCAAATAGATGGGGGAGGGAGAGGGGAAAGAAGGAAGGAAGAGAGAAAGGAAGGCAGGGAGAAAGAGAGAGAAAGAAAGGTGGAAAGAAGGCAAATAGATGGGAGAGAGAGGGAAGGAGGGAGAGGTGGAAAGAAAGCAACTTTAATTTTAAATGTGTCTTCCAAGTCCCACCCCCATGCTGGCTGGCTGGCTGGCTGGCTTGACTTGGAGAAGGGTCAGTCAATGGGGGGGGGGGGCCTTTGAGAAGGCCTTTAAAGTTAAATTTGCTTTCTTCTTCTGCTCCCCCACACCTGAAGCCTTCCCAAGGAGAGGAACACTGGCTGGGGAAGGGAAGACCAATCCGGGAGGCATGCCTTCCCTTCACTTCCCCTGCCGCCCTGCCAGAAGCCGCACAATATGTGTGAAAGAGCCACATGTGGCTCCTGAGCCGCAGTTTGGCCACTCTGCTCTATTGTTCGAGGAAAAACTCTATGGTTTTTCTCGAATGATAGAGCATCTCTCCCCCCCCCCCGCGCGCTACGTGCCCTGCTTGTGTACGTCACCTCCGGGCACAAACGGGGCACTTTGGGGTGGGGTTCCCCCTGCTGCCGGATCTAGGCCACTGGATTGGGGGCCCTGAAGGCCAGCAAATCCCCACCCCTGGTGGGGGAATGGCAACCCTAGATCTCCCCTAGAAAATGTTCCTGAAAGGCTATTCTGAAGGTGAGTCCTCAGAAGTCCAGAGGAAATTCTTTCCATTCTGGAAGTTGAGAGGAGGATCTCTGTAACAAGCCCAAACTTCCTTTTCCTGTGGCCAAGATGGCTGACTCACTTCCTGTCTTGGGCCTGCCCCTCCTTTCCATCCATTTGTTTCAGGAACAAACAGAATCTGAGAGGCAGAAGATGGTGGCTGAATTCAGACAATTACACCAGTTCCTGGAGGAAAAAGAGAAGGTTCTACTGACCCAGATGGAAGAGCTAGAAAAGGAGATTGCAAGAGAAAGGGACGGGCACCTGGCCAGGCTCTCCCGGGATCTCTCGTCTCTTGAAAATCTCATCCTTGAGATGGAGAAGAAGATTGAGCAGCCAGCCAGTGATCTCCTGCAGGTAGGGCTGCCAGCTCCCGGTTGGGACATTTGAGCATGGAGCCGAGGGACCGCAGGGTTTAAGGAAGGGGTGGAGCTCAGCAGGGAAATGAGGCCATATAGATCCCACCCTCTGAAGCTGCCATTTTCTCCAGGGGAGTTGGTCTCTGCAGCACTCCTGGTGATAGGCAAATGAAAAAGTCCTCCACAGTAAAGGTCTGAAGGATCTTCCAGTGTGACCCGTAGCAGGCACCAAGTTCTCTCTTCTTTCTCTCTTTCCTCCAGGATGTCAGAAGTGCCTTGCAGAGGTGAGCTGATCTCACTTATTTTCTCTCCATGATGTATTTAGAAGCCTATTGTTTCTGTTATTCAAAGTGTGGTGTTTGTGGAGTTCCTGATTTTGTATTCATGGATGTGTTTGTGTTTTCTGTTCTTTTAAAGAAGAGCTTCAGGGATTTGAAACACATCTAATACTTTTCTATGGCACTGATGACATCCCTTCCCTTACTCAGTTACTGTAGAGAGTCCAAAACATGTTGCAACCAAACATTTCAGTGTTTTCCACACTGTCCTCTCGACTTTATAAAGACCTGGGTTGTGGCTGTTCCCCCCCCCCAGTCTAGAATGCAGATAAAGTAGTAGCCTTTCCACTGTGAACTGGCCAAGTGCTACTGACACACCAGCTGAGATAGCAGTATCTCAAGCAGTTGAGAGTTTTCAAGAGCAACTCTAAGCAGGTCTATTCAGAATCCTACTCAGGTTTATAGAATGTGCTTAAAGGTAAAGGTAAAGGTTCCCTTGCTCGAAAGCCAGTCGAATCCGACTTTAGGGTTGCGGTGCTCATCTCCGTTTCAAAGCCGAAGAGCCAGCGCTGTCCGAAGACGTTTCCGTGGTCATGTGGCCGGCATGACTAAACACCAAGGCGCACGGAACGCTGTTACCTTCCCACCGAAGTGGTCCCTATTTATCTACTTGCAATTTCTTGCTTTCGAACTGCTAGGTTGGCAGGAGCTGGAACTAGAGACGGGAGCTCACCCCATCTTGCGGCACCCGGGTCTTGAACCGCTGAACTACTGACCTTCCACAGCCTGCAGTTCAGTGTCTTAACCACTTGAGCCACCGCAGCTTACCCCCACATAAAAAAAAATATTCTTAGGATTACACTGTCCCTATGCATGTGTATTTTTATATATGCATTAAATTCAAGAAACACATATATGTTTATATATTTAGCTATCAGACCTTTAAAAAATGGCAACTCAATTCACTCATACTTGTTTTTAAAAAATCTTACAAAAGTCACAGCCAAGAGGGTGGGCAATTCTGCATCTGGCATTCGCTCCACATTTTCTCAACACTGAGGGAAAGGTGCAGCTCAAAAGCACATTCAGATACCCCTGGGGCAACACTGTACTGACTGCAAAGTCACCCCTGAATCTGTGCAGAAGGTACCATAAAACCCAATGATCAAAGAAAGCGAAAGCGGCATGCAGTGTCGAGGGTACCATAAAATCTGATGATCAAAGAAAGTGAAAGCAGCATGCAATGCAGAGGGGAATTTCTGTTCCAAGGTGGGTTTGCTAAAACGATGGAGGGAAAAGCCAATGCAGAATCGCCCGGTGATTCATCAGGGACAGGAATGAGGTTCTGTCCTTCCTTAATATGGTCAGAGGCAGTTCCCTCTCTCAGCACTGTGTGTATTGTCTGCTCCATTCAGAAATTCCAGGTATCTCACCAGGGTGGTGAGTGACCCCCAACTTGCTGTAGCTTCTTGTGCTCCAGCTGCCACAACCATGTCACATGATTATCTTCACTTGAGTTTGGAGATACGGGCCCACGTATCCCTCTGAAGAACCTCGATTTTGACACCCCTCTTAGGAGCTGCAGCGAGGACAAATTCCCTTCCCAAAGCACATCCATCCCTTCCTGGCTCCATCTCCAGTCTTTCTGCCATGCCCTTCCTACACACTCTATTCTTTTGCGTCACAGGTTTGGATAGATGGCTAACAGTATGTCTCTCAAACAGGTGTGAGGAGAAGTTTGAGGAGATACTTGAGAGCCCTGTGGCATTGCCCCTGGAGCTGAAGTGGAAGACCCAGGATGTCTGTGATTTAAACTTCTTCCTGAAGGCTGTTACGAAACCCTTCCAAGGTACTGATGAGGGAGGTATCCGACTAGTGATCCTGGTGATTCTTTGTCAAGAATAGGCTCATGTTGCGAATTTTCTCTCTTCATACAATTCTTTCTAATTGACTTGTTCATACTGAACAGATGTTCTGCTTATGTGCCCGCATGGTAGGTATTCATTAAAGCAGGCAACTGAGGCCGTTCTTGGTGTATGCTCAGAACTGGATTATTTTAGAGCCAGTTTGGTGTAGTGGTTAGAAGCGCGGACTCTAATCTAGGAGAACCAAGTTTGATTCCCCACTCCTCCACATGTAGCTGCTGGTGTGAACTTGGGTCAGTCATAAGTTCTCTCAGAGCTGTTTGTTTGTTTGTTTGTTTATTGGATTTACACCCCACCCTCCCTGAGGACGCTCAGTTGTGGATGTGTCTGATGGTGAAAGGAAAGTCCGATGCTGCAAAGAACAATACTGCATAGGAACCTGGAATGTAAGATCTATGAATCAAGGTAAGCTTGACGTGGTCAAAAATGAGATGGCAAGACTGAACATCGATATCCTAGGAATCAGTGAACTAAAGTGGACAGGAATGGGCGAATTTAACTCAGAAGACCATTATATCTACTACTGTGGCCAGGAATCTCGTAGAAAAAATGGTGTGGCCTTTATAGTCAACAAGAGAGTGCAAAAGGCAGTACTGGGATACAATCTCAAAAATGACAGAATGATTTCTGTCCGATTCCAAGGCAAACCATTCAACATCACAGTAATCCAAGTCTATGCCCCAACCACTGATGCAGAAGAGGCTGAAGTGGACCGGTTCTATGAAGACCTACAACACCTCCTAGAACTAACACCAAAAAATGATGTCCTCATCATCATAGGGGACTGGAATGCTAAAGTAGGAAGTCAAAAGGTAACTGGAATAACAGACAAGTTTGGCCTTGGAAAGCAAAATGAAGCAGGGCAAAGGTTAACAGAGTTTTGTCAAGAGAACACACTGGTCATAGCGAACACCCTTTTCCAACAACCTAAGAGACGACTCTACACATGGACATCACCAGATGGGCAACACCGAAATCAGATTGACTATATAATTTGCAGTCAAAGATGGAGAAGCTCTATCCAGTCAGTAAAAACAAGACCTGGAGCTGACTGTGGTTCAGATCATGAGCTACTCATTGCAAAATTCAGACTTAAACTGAAGAAAATCGGGAAAACCATGAGGCCATTCAGGTTTGACCTAGATCACATCCCTGATGAATATACAGTAGAGGTGAAGAATAGATTCAAGGGTCTGGATTTGATAGATAGAGTGCCTGAAGAACTATGGACAGAGGTTCGTGACATCGATTTACTTAAAATTATTTGGCAGAGAATTCAACACTTTAATGATGGTCTGGGCCTGGCTGGGGCGATGGCATGCGTGCCCACAGAGAGGGCTCTACGTGCCACCATGGTTCGCCACCACTGCCTTACTTGGTCTGGATAAAGTACTCTTCTTCCTTCCTGAAGAGCTGACTAGACAAAGCAATGGCTGGGCTGTTTGCATTCCAGCAACCAAAATTCATCATAAAGCCCCAGGAAATGTGTGTTCTTCCCAGAAAATAACTTCATTAATCTCACCAAGGTAAAGAATTGATGGCTACAGCACAGTAGAAATTTACTTGCGGCAATCCCTTAGAACAATTCACTTTTTCATCCTAGTGTTCAAGTGTGTTGCTTTAAACTAATGTCATATTAAAGTTGCTGTTGACCCAGTCTAAGTTCTTTCCACATGGCTAGTCCAGAGAAAGCAACGCAGAGAGAAGTGATAGGCTTAGGGGTTGCCCAAAAAGGGACCAGATGATGGAGAAGGGTTTTCAGGATACACTCATTGCCAGCATGTAAGAAATTTTTGAGCACATGAAAGAACCTTGATAAGCATGTCCCAGAGTTCTCATGGCAGCCAGGTTACTTCCTCTTGAAAGCACCTGAGGGAAATACATACTAATAGAATAGGGTTGCCAACCTCCTGGTGGTCGCTGGAAATCACCTGGTATTACCACTGATCTCCAGGCAACAACCTGGTGATCTCCAGGCAACAGAAATTAGTTCATCTAGAGAAAATGCCCACTTTGGAAGTTGGAGTCTATGACCCTCCCCTCTGAAGTCCCTCCCCCTCCCCTAACCCCGACCTTTTCAGGCTTCACTTCCCAAAATCTCCAGGTATTTCCCAACCCAGCATTGGCATCCCTATTAACCAAAAGATTCTGATGATATCTGAAAGATGGATCCATCCAAGTCTCTGACTTTACTAGGCCAGGGGGATCTTGGGGTGCAAAACGACATGACTCTGGTGTGTAGGGGGGACTATTGGGGGCAACAGTGGTTAATCATGATCACTGTTACCATTAGGAATCACCTTTTTTGAGCACACTCCATTTAAAAGTGCAGTGCCAACGTTCCCTTTGAGTTAATGGCTATAACCTAACTTTTACCCCAGGATTGAAATTTGTGATGCCATAATTGTCTGAATTGCTGTTATTGTTACTTGAATTGCTGTAGTGGTGTTACAATGCTCCCTCTAAGCTGTGGAGTCCTGTGAGCAAAAATTCTACTTTGTGAGCTACTCTCATTAAAGTTGTGAGCGAGCGATTTGGCTGCTGCATGAATTAGTTGGCTCTGGAGCCCTCCTTCCTGAGCCAAGACAAAAATGTGTGAGCCGGAGGCTAAAAAGCTGTGAGCTGACTCACACCAACTCAGCTTAGAGGGAACACTGGTGGTGTAGGCCTTAATCGCTATTCCCTTTGCTTCCTCAGACACTCTGGTATCTGGACTTCAGCTGCAGAAAGGTAAATTTCAGGGACTGGAGGGGAAGTCATATTCACAGGAGGGAGAGGAGACTTGTGCGAAATTATGTTCAGTCCTAAAGTCAGTCACAAATAGCAAATGGGGGGTGCCGTTAGTAGCTGGTTTTCACTGCTCAGAACCAGGCCCGTAGCCAGGATTTTGTGGCTTGTGGGGCAATTTTTTTTCTGATGGACTGAAGTTCTCAGTGCAGAAAGAAAAGCCATTTAGCCAGTAGAAAGCTGTTACCAGGCTAGCTCTCTTGAGATGACAGTTCTCAGCTGCTGCAAATTAATCAGCTCTGCCAGCCTAAGCAACAATTCTGGTAACAAGCTGGCAGGTGGGGGTCAGGACTAGTCAAGAAAGCTAACACTTAGGCAGGACAAAACGCTCTTAAAGGAGAACAGTTTCTAGACAGGGTTAGAAGGGATCCTAGAGGTCATCTACTCCAACCTCCTTGCTCAGTGTGGGAATTAGTCAACTACAGCACCCCACTCTGCTTAAAGGAGCGTGCACCTTTAAAAAATGTTTTAGAGTGATTGAAAAAAAGCATTTCCAGGAGGAATTTTTGTGGGGCTGTGCCCCAAAGCCCCCCCCCCCCCTAGCTACAGGCCTGTTCAGAACTGGTACAACAACATCTGTGTCTCGCACTAGGTCTCGAAACCCCACTCAGTATCAAGCCCAAGTTCACTACCCCTCCGGTTGTCTCTGTTCATTGTTATGCTATTCTGGATGTTAGCTTTTATTGACATAGTCACATTTAGAGCAAAAATAAAGAGATCGAGCTATTGTTTAAAAAACAGAGTATTCAGTGATGGGTTTTCCCTGGGACAGCTGGATGGTATGTGGTGAAGTATTTAGCAGAGGCCCAAAAAGTAACTTAATCTCTCACATGATTCTGCTTCTCTTCTGCCTCCTCATTTCTCCTCAACAGCAAACATGACTCTAGATCCAGACACGGCCCACCCCCACCTTGTCCTGCCAGCGGACTGTACCAGTGTGAGAGAGGGAGATGACGCTCAAGATTTGCCTGACAATCCTGAGAGATTTGACCAATTTGCCGCTGTGCTGGGACACAAGGGATTCGCATCAGGCCGACATTTCTGGGACGTTACTGTGGCACGAGAGCTTGGGTGGGCTGTGGGGATCGCCAGAAAGTCTGTGAGGAGGAAGGGTGCTATAGAGTTTAGTCCTGAGGAAGGAATCTGGGCTGTGGAAAAGTGGTTAGGCGGGTACAGTGTTTTCATAAACCCTCATTACGAACTCTTAACCGTGAGTGGTGACCTCCGCAGGATCCGCATTTCCCTGAACTACCATGCAGGCAGAGTGGCCTTTTTCGATGCGGACACAGCAGCCCCTCTCTATATATTCTCAGGAGCCTCTTTCTCTGGAGAGACCCTTTTCCCTTTCTTTTGGGTACGTTTAAAAGCCCAGCTTGATCTCTCCACTTAAGGTAGGCAGACCATGCTGCTGTGGCTTCTGAGATTACTTTAGTGAGCAAAAAACCCAACCCAAACAGTAATTGCCCAAGGGCTCCTTTTCTGGCTCTGCGAAGGCCGCTACAGGCTTCCGGTCACCAAAACTAACTAAAATTATATCTGCGCCCTCCCCCCTTTTGTGTTTGTTTGTTTTAGTAATACATTCGATTAATTAATATCTGAATCTGTTCTAAGAAAAAGACAGAAGTAAAAATATCTGTCATAGATGCAGAGATAATTTTATTAACCCCCTCATGGGGCTCGGCAGTGGAGCTGCAAGGCCGGCGGTGGCGGCCGGGACCGTTGGGGGCGGGGTGTGTGGCCTTATGACACACTTCTGGTGATGTCATGGAGTGTGGCCTTATGACACACTTCCGGTGATGTCAGGGGGTGTGGCATATGCTAATGAGTTATGCTAATGAGTTCCCCTAGCTCTTTTTCTACGAAATGACCCCTGCATAGAAGTATTGTCAAACCAACTCTGCCTTCACAATATCCATTTTGGTCTGTATGTTCGTGACATTAATCTTTGTATGTATTTGATACTTTTCTAATAAAAATAAAAATGCAGAGGTATATATCTAGGTAGGTTTTCTTGGTCACCACAATTCCAGTATCTTTGACTCCCCTGCACCCCCTTCCTGTTTCCAGTTCTCCTTAGATCAGACACTGGTCATGAAGATGTACTACCTCAGAGCCAAACTAGAGGATACCATATCCCTGAGTTCACCACAAGGATGTGACACTATTTTAGAGCCTTTTAAAATTATTGTTTTTTAAATGCCACAGGGGCCTAATAAGAACATAAGAAAATAAGAGAAGCCAGTGTTGGATCAGGCCAATGGCCCACCCAGTCCAACACTCTGCCACACAGTGGCCAAAAATACCAGGTGCCATCAGGAGGTCCATCAGTGGGGCCAGGACACTAGAAGCCCTCCCAAGAAGAGCGCTGCTGGAGCAGACCTGTGGTCCATCTAGTGCAGCATCCTGTCTCACATAGTGGCCACCCAGTTCCTCTGGATAGCCAACAACTGGGTATAGCAGCGGAGGCCTTCCTCTGATATTGCCTCCTGGCTCAGGTATTCAGAGGATTAGTGCCTCTGAATGCGGAGGTTCCCCTCAGTCACCATGGCTAGTAGCCACTGATAGACTTATCCTCCATGAATCTATCTAATCCCCTTTTAAAGCTGTTTATTCCTGTGGCCATCACTCCATCCTCTGGCAGTGAATTCCACATTTTAATCACTCTCTGTGTAAAGTAGTATTTCCTTTTGCCCGTCCTGGACCTACTGCCTATCAGCTTCCCTGGATGCCCTCGAATTCTAGTATTTTGGGAGAGGGAGGGGGGGAATCACTTTGTCCACTCTCTCCACCTCATGCATA
>NW_015162665.1:0-11035 GCF_001447785.1 Gekko japonicus
GAAAGGCAGACTACAAGTAATGTGATTTAAGAAATAAAAAATTCAGATGGGTCTTGGGGTACCACGGATTTTTGTGGGGTGGGGCACGCAGTTGCATTTTGTGTTCTTCAGTCGCACAGTCGAGTCCGACGCTTCACGACCCCGTGGACCACAATTTTTTAAAAAGCTTTCACTAACACAGTAGCTTTAACGCCAGCATAAGCAGAGAGGGGCCGTGCCTCAGTGGTAGAGCCTCTGCTTTGTAGGCAGAAGGTCCCAGGTTCAATCCCTGGCATCTCCATTTTGTAAGCCGCTCTGAGACACTTTTGGGTAGTGAAGGGCGGGGTATAAACCCAATCTTCTTCTAGTCCTAGTGGTTAAGTGTTTGGATTCTAATCTGGGAGAACCGGGTTTGATTCCCCAGTCCTCCACTGGGCAGCTGCTTCGCCACTGACGTCATGCCTTCCAGGACTGTGCATGAACAGTCCAATCTGATCCATGCTCTTTCCGAAGCAAACTGCTTTCTCTCCTCAGTCGGTATGCGTAGGATTACACCCCTGTTCTCAGCTGCGCGGGCAGGAATGGGGGAAATTCACTGCTTTGAGAGAAGAGCCATTCCTGCCGCCAAGCAATGGGTGCAACCCAGTCACATTTAGAAGAAGAGAAGAAGAGATTAGATTTATACCCTGCCCTTCACTCGGAGTCTCAGAGCGGCTTACAAACTCCCCTCCCTTCCCCTCCCCACAACAGACACCCTGTGAGGTGGGTGGGGCTGAGAGAGCCCTGACAGAAATGGCATTTTTCAAGAACAGCTCTTATGAGAACTACGGCTTGCCCAAGGTCATCCAGCAGGTGCAAGTGGAGGAGTGGGGAATCAAACCCGGTTCTCCCAGATTAGAGTCCGCGCACGTAACCACGACACCAAACTGGCTATAATAGTTTGTCTTCCTGCCTAAACCCCTATTCCTGACACAAAGTGTGTCATATGATGACCTGAGTACCTTTCTCAATAAACTGCACTGGGGCTGAGAGAGCTCTCTTGAGAACTGCCCTTGAGAGAAGAAGAGATTGGGTTTATACCCCGCCCTTCACTACCCAAAGGTGTCTCAGAGCGGCTCACAATCTCCTTTCCCTTCCCCTCCCCACAACAGACACCCTGTGAGGTTGGTGGGGCTGAGAGAGCTCTTGACAGAAACTGCTCTTTTTCAAGGACAGCTCTGACAGAACTATGGCTTGCCTAAGGTCATCCAGCAGGTGCAGGTGGAGGAGTGGAGAATCAAACCCAGTTCTCCCAGATTAGAGTCAGCAAACTTAACCACTACACCCAAACTGGCTGAATAAAATTAATGTACTCCAAGACTGTATGAGCAAGACTATGACCTTAAAGGGCAATGTTACAGAGGAACCGCCTTACGCGAGACTAATCTAAATGAATCTGGTTCCTGTTGGATCGTGTCCGTGATCTCCCTTACACTGAAGACAAAGGCTGCTACTTCATCAACAGTTGCGGGTATATTGCTAGGCATTGCTTCTGACCTCTCATCAAAAAGGAGATGTAAGAACTGCAGGAAAGGCACTGGCTTTAATTAATTAATTAATTAATTAATTAATTATTCGATTTTTATCCCGCCCTTCCCTGCATGCAGGGCTCAGGGCGGCTTACAACAATCAAAAACACAGTCTACGGTTTTACGAAATGAAGCACACCAAGATGGCCCAAGAAACTAGGAGCGCGGTAGTTTTGTGTAGTGGTTAGGAGCGCGGACTCTGGTCTGGGAGAACGGGGTTCAATTCCCGGCTTCCCCAGATGCAGCTGCTGGTGTGACCTTGGGTCAGTCAGAAGTTCTCTCAGGGCTGTTCTCTCAAAGAACAGTCGTCGAGAGAGCTCTCTTGCGCCCACCGAGCTTACAAGGTGTCTGTCGTGGGGAGGGGAAGGGAAAGGAGATTGTGAGCTGCTCTGAGACTCCCTCGAGTAGTGAAGGGCAGGGTAGAAATCCAATCTCTTCTTCTTCTATAAAGTTCCCAAGATTAGGAAAGGGCAGGGGGCAGTCCGTCTTTGAGCATACCAGGTCAGGGGGTAGAGCAGGGGAGGCCAGAATAATGAGACGCCCGTCGCCTCAACCAAAGGCCCTGCGGAAGATCTCCATCTTACAGGCCCCTTGGAACTGACATGCTCCAAGCCAGGGGTCCCCGACCTATTTAAGCCTGCAGGGCACTTTGGAATTCTGACACAGGGTGGTGAACGCGGCCACAAAATGGCTGGCACAGGAGGTGGTGCTGACCACAGGAGACGGAGCCCCACACACGCACAAAGGGAATCCACGCGCAGAGGAGAAGAGGGTTCATTTAAGAAACGTACTGGGGAAGAGTAGCAAGAGAGTGATAGCGAACTCCCAGGGCCGGCCCCAGCATATTTTGCACCCTAGGCGAGGATCCCTTCTGGAGCCCCCCGTGTGCCCACCATGGCTTGGACCCATTAATTGGATCTGTACCCCGGACCTCCCGTTCCCCTGGCACCCATGCTCTTAACACTCACTTTTGCTTTTGTAACTTTGCCTGCTTTGCACATCTGGCTTCCACCAAGGAAGACTCTGCAAAGAAAGGCACTCGCAGTCGCAGACAACCTCTACTTCTCACTTGCCTTGACAGTTCCTTGCTGGGGTTGCCATAAGTCAGTTGCAACTTGAGTGTCCTTATGTAATAGCCCCCCTACTTAGATTCTTCTTTGACTCAGCTGAGTGACCCTTAGCACAGTCTTGTTTTTGAAATATCGTCTTAAATATGAGCACTCACAGTCCAGTCCTTACCACTTGGAAGCACGTCCAACTGGTTCCAAGGGTATTTAGCCCAAAGTATACATGCAAGGAGAGATAAGGAGGCCTTCCTGAATGAACAGTGCAAAGTAATAGAAGAAAACAATAGAATGGGAAGGACTAGAGATCTCTTCAAGAAAGTTGGAGAAATCAAGGGAGCGTTCCATGCAAAGCTGGCCATGATAAAGGACAAAAACGGTAGGGACCTAACAGAAGCAGAAGAGATTAGGAAAAGATGGCAAGAATACACAGAAGAACTATACAAGAAAGACCTCAATGTCCTTGACAAACACGACGGTATAATCACTGACCTTGAGCCAGACATCCTGGAATGTGAAGTTAAATGGGCCTTAGAAAGCATTACTAACAACAAAGCTAGTGGAGGTGATGGTATTCCAGCTGAACTATTCAAAGTCTTAGAAGATGATGCTGTTAAAGTGCTGCACGCAATTTGCCAGCAAATTTGGAAAACACAACAGTGGCCACAGGATTGGAAAAGATCAGTATACATTCCAATCCCAAAGAAGGGCAACGCCAAGGAATGTTCAAACTATCGCACAATTGCACTCATATCACACGCTAGCAAGGTCATGCTCAAGATCCTACAAGCTAGGCTTCAACAGTACGTGGATAGAGAACTACCAGAAGTACAAGCGGGGTTTCGAAGAGGTAGAGGAACTAGAGATCAAATTGCCAACATTCGCTGGATTATGGAAAAAGCAAGAGAGTACCAGAAAAATATCTACTTCTGCTTCATTGACTATGCTAAAGCCTTTGACTGTGTGGATCACAACAAACTATGGCAGGTCCTTAAAGAGATGGGAGTACCAGACCACCTCACATGTCTCTTGAGAAACCTGTATAAGGGCCAAGAAGCGACAGTTAGAACCGGATACGGAACAACTGATTGGTTCAGCATAGGAAAAGGAGTACGACAAGGATGTATACTGTCACCTTGCTTATTTAATATATATGCAGAGTACATCATGCGAAATGCTGGCCTGGATGAATCACAAGCGGGAATTAAGATTGCTGGGGAAAAGATCAACAACCTCAGATATGCAGATGATACCACTCTAATGGCTGAAAGTGAAAAGGATCTAAAGAGCCTCTTGCTCAGAGTAAAAGAGGAGAGCGCAAAAGTGGGCTTGAAGCTCAACATCAAAAAAACTAAGATCATGGCATCCGGCCCCATCACTCCTTGGCAAATAGAAGGGGAAGTCGTGGAAGTAGTGACAGACTTCACGTTCCTGGGATCCCAGATCACCGCAGACTGTGACTGCAGCCATGAAATTAAAAGACGCCTGCTCCTTGGGAGGAAAGCGATGGCGAACCTAAACAGCATGATAAAAAGTAGAGACATCACCCTGCCAACAAAAGTCCGCATGGTCAAAGCAATGGTATTCCCAGTAGTCATGTATGGCTGTGAGAGTTGGACTATAAGGAAGGCCGAGCGCCGAAGAATAGATTCTTTTGAACTATGGTGCTGGAGAAGACTCTTGAGAGTCCCTTGGACTGCAAGAAGAACAAATCAGTCAATCCTCAAAGAAATCAACCCTGACTGTTCCCTGGAAGGCCAGATAATGAAACTGAAGCTCAAATACTTTGGCCACCAAATGAGAAGGGAGCACTCACTGGAGAAGACCCTGATGCTGGGAAAGATTGAAGGTCAAAGAAGACGGGGACGGCAAAGGATGAGATGGTTAGACAGTGTCATTCAGAGCGGCTTACAAACTCCTTTCCCTTCCCCTCCCCACAACAGACACCCTGTGAGCAGTGTTCCCTTTAAGCTGAGTTAGTGTGAGCTAGCTCATAGTTTTTCAGCCTCTGGCTCACACATTTTTGTCTTAGCTCAGGAAAGATCGCTCCAGAGCAGACTAATTTATGCAGTAGCCAAATCACCCACTCACAACTTTAATGCCAGCAGCTCACAAAGTAGAATTTTTGCTCACAGGGCTCCACAGCTTAGAGGGAACATTGCCTGTGAGGTAGGTGGGGCTGAGAGAGCCCTGACAGAAACGGCTCTTTTTCAAGAACAGCTCTTATGAGAACTACGGCTTGCCCAAGGTCATCCAGCAGGTGCAAGTGGAGGAGTGGGGAATCAAACCCGGTGCTCCCAGACTAGAGTCCGCGCACTTCACCACGACACCAAACTGGCTCTATTTAATGTCTCATCTGCTCCGACGGGTGAATTAAGCACACGGTCGGATGTCTAATGCTCCCACCCAAATCGGTGAGGTATACAGATGTTTGGCTCGGACTGGATCTTGCCCCAGACTGATTTATAATAAGTAGCTCATGATAGCCCTGACTTGGGTGTCCCCAGACTAGCTTGATCTCGTCAGATCTTGGAAGCTAAGCAGGGTCTGCCCTGGTTAATAGTTGGATGAGAGACCAGCAAGGAAGCCCCCCGGCTGTCGTGCAGGCAGGCAATGGCAGACCCACCTCTGCACGTCTCTGGCCTTGAAAATCCTACCGAGTTGGTATTAAGTTTGTCTGCAACTTGACAGCAAAGATAATAATAATAAAAGTCAGGAGATGATGAAGAAGGAATGTTTTAAGCAGGAGAGGTTAGTGTGTTGGATCTGAAAAACTGTGTATAGCATCGTTTTGTCCTGATTTAGACCTCGCAAATCTCAAATTTAGAATTCTTCCAAGCCGCATCAAGCAGAGGTGATCTCCCCCCCCCTTAATGGTTTTAGATCGACCCTGAAGGTTTTAAAGGTATCGGAACTGAATCGACGACACTTGCATCCAATTTTACAGCATAAAAAGATTTTTTCCCCCCAGATCCCTAACGGTGTGACGTGCACTCCATTTTCTCAAGTGGCCTATTGAAAATGTGGGGCAACCGGCATCTAATGCAACATTTTGGGGCTGAATGTATTTATTTGTTTTTTACTTTCTTTATATCCCAAAACGACAGGAAGCAATTTTTCTCCAGGCCAGTTTGGCTGGAAATCCTGGGGTTTTGTTTTTTGGGGGGTCATCTTCTGGGCATGGAATAGCGATCACTGGGTGTGTGCGTGGGGGGGTATTTGGGAATTTCCTGCCTTGTGCAGGGGGTTGGACTAGATGACCCTGGAGGTCCCTTCCAACTCTACGATTCTATGATTCTCCTCTCCTCCCAGTTTGGTGTTGTGGTTAAGTGCGCAGACTCAACTCTGAGAGAACCGGGTTTGATTCCCCACTCCTCCACTTGCAGCTGCTGGATGACCTTGGGAAAGCGATAGTTCTGATAAGAGCTGTCCTTGAAAAAGAGAAGTTTCTGTCAGAGCTCTCTCAGCCCCACCAACCTCACAGGGTGTCTGTGGTGGGGAGTGGAAGGGGAAGGAAAGGAGTTTGTAAGCCACTCTGTGACTCCTTTGGGAAGTATAGGGCAGGGTATAAATCCAATCTCTTCTTCTTATCCTCACACCAACCCTGTGAGGTAGGCCAGGCCAGGGCTGCGCGACTGGCCCAAGGTCACCCAGCCTGCTTCTGTGGCATGAGCGAGGATTTGAACCTGGGTCTCCCAGTCCAACACTTTTAACTCCTACACCACAGCTGGCTCTCTAACTGGGGGTGGAGGGGGAAGAGTGATATTTCCTCCCTCATTGTGCCAGCAACAAATCCCCAAATGGAGAGCCAGTTTGGTGTCGTGATTAAGTGTGTGGACTCTAATCTGGGAGAACCGGGTTTGATTCCCCACTCCTCCACTTGCACCTGCTGATTTGACCTTGGGTCAGTCACAAGCTCTGGCACAGCTGTCCTTGAAAAAGAGCAGTTTGTGTCAGAGCTCTCTCAGCCCCACCCACCTCACAGGGTGTCTGTTGTGGGGAGGGGAAGGGAAAGGAGTTTGTAAGCCGCTCTGAGACACCTTTAGGTTGTGAAGGGCGGGGTATAAATCCATCCTACTCCTACTCCTCTTCTTCTTGAGAGCCAGTTTGGGTGTAGTGGTTAAGTGCGCGGACTCTAATCTGGGAGAACCGGATTTGATTCCCCACTCCTCCACTTGCACCTGGCTGGATGACCTTGGGCAAGCCGTAGCTCTGATAAGAGCTGTCCTTGAAAAAGAGCAGTTTCAGTCAGAGCTCTCTCAGCCCCACCCACCTCACAGGGTGTCTGTTGTGGGGAGGGGAAGGGAAAGGAGTTTGTAAGCCGCTCTGAGACTCCAAGTGAAGGGCGGGGTATAAATCCAATCTCTTCTTCTTCTAAAAAACCCAAAAATTAGAAGCCGCGAGAGGCTGTGACATTTTGCCTTTTCGTTTTCCTCTGGTTTCAAAGCTCGGCTTCCCAGGCAGGTCTTCTCCCTTCCACTCCGCCCTCCCTCCCTGCTCTGAGGCTCACACCATGCGCTCTGAAATATGAGCTGATCCTCAGGAGCGGGAGCAGCTCGGGCTGGAAGGAACCCTGACATCATCCTCCCCAAAGATGCGGCAGAGGCCTGGCTGCAAAGGAGGCCTGGGGGGGGGGGTGGTCAGTGTCCCCTCTAAGCTGGGTGAGTGTGAGCCAGCTCACAGTTTTTTAGCCCCCGGCTCACCCATTTCTGTCTCCGCTCAGGAAGGAGGGCTCCAGAGCAAGCTGATTTTTGCAGGAGCCAAATGGCTCGCTCACAGCTTGAATGCCAGGAGCTCACAAAGCAGAATTTCTGCTCACAAGACTCCCCAGCTTAGAGGGAGCATTGCTGGCAAGTCCGTGTTGCCTTTAAGCTGAGTCGGTGTGAGCCAGCTCACAGTTTTTTAGCCCCTGGCTCACCCATTTCTGTCTCCGCTCAGGAAGGAGGGCTCCAGAGCAAGCTGATTTCTGCTGGAGCCAAATGGCTCGCTCACAGCTTGAATGCCAGGAGTTCACAAAGCAGAATTTCTGCTCACAGGACTCCCCAGCTTAGAGGAAGCATTGCTGGCAAGTCCAGTGTCCCCTCTAAGCTGAGTCGGTGTGAGCCAGCTCACAGTTTTCTAGCCTCCACCCATTTTTCTTTTAGCTCTTGAAGGAAAGGAGGGCTCCAGAGCTGATTTCTGCAGCAGCCAAATGGCTCGCTCACAGCTTGAATGCCAGGAGTTCACAAAGCAGAATTTCTGCTCACAAGACTCCCCCAGCTTAGAGGGAACATGGGATGTCACTGCGGTTGTCGGAGCGGGAAAGGGGACCACCCCCTGCCGAGGCCTCCACTGCTGTGGACCTCAAGGGAAGAGTGGACCCCTCCCCCCCCCAGGAAACCACCGGGGATTGAACCTGGGGCCTTCTGCCTGCCTATTTACAGCTCTCCAGGGTGGGTCTCAGGTGGAGAGGTATTTCACGTCTCTTACTGTGTGGTCCATTTTAACTGGAGATGCCGGGGATTGAACCAGGGACCTTCTGCATGCCAAGCAGAGGCTCTGCCCCTGAGCCACGGCCCCTCTTCACAGCTCTCCAGGGTCTCAGGCGGAGGGTCTTTCCCATCACCTCCTGCCTGGTCCTTTTTAACTGGAGATGCCGGGGATTGAACAGGGGACCTTCTGCATGCCAAGCAGAGGCTCTGCCACTGAGCCACACAGCCCCTCCGCACAAAGCAAGAGTGGCCCAATTCGGCAGCGTGTTACCTACCATGCACCAGCCCGGCTGGGATGAATAGGACATGCACAAGATTGCACATCTCCCATTCATTTCAAGGGGGCCTGCAAACGTTATTCAATAATTCATTTGAAACATGTGCACATTCAAAACACAGCAACCTTTCCCCCCTCCCATGTTATGCCTTTTTGAACATGATTCCTAAATGCCGCGCCTTCCATTATTCCCAGAGATCTGCCTGACATAAAACAACTCATCTCGGGTGGACTAGTTCTTCGACCAGTGCAAAAACACCCAAAAAAGCACAAAACTGGATTTCCACAGATGCACCTCATAGCTATCCATCTCTTGACGGCTCTGCTTGGATCATCTAAGAAAACATCCCCCCACCCCGGAAAAAGGCCAGTCAAAACAGCCCCCAGTGCCTTGCTCAGAGATGGTACAAGAACATACGGGATTATCTCACATTTCAGTGTTCCCTCTAAACTGAGTTAGTGTGAGCTAGCTCACAGTTTTTTTAGCCTCTGGCTCACACCCTTTTGTCTCAGCTCAGGAAGAATGGCTCCGGAGCAAACTGATTTATGCAGTAGCCAAATCGTTCGCTCGCAACTTTAATGCCAGTAGCTCACAAAGTAGAATTTTTGCTCACAAGACTCTGCAGCTTAGAGGGAGCATTGGAAAGGAAACTGATACAAACCTCAAATAAAGACCCTTACTCTGCGTCGCTTGACTATTAGAATTTTTGGTCCCCTGTTCTAAATTTTATTGCTCAGAACAAAGACCTTTTTGATCAGAATTGTGTTATAGATGTTTTAGTATGTTAATTTATTGATATTTGATTGATTATTTACTACAATCTCATATGTACATGACAGTTCATTGTCACTGGATCTGATGTTAAATTTTCAATAGAACCCTTTTTAAAAAAGAGATCTGTGTTATTGTCTATTTTTCTTTCCTCTTTAGGAGCCAGTTGGCACCTGAAGGGGGAGGGGCCTTCATTCTAAATCCACAACTGTATTTAGTGCAAAATTCGGGAGGTATCGCTAATTCGCCATTGGACTCTCCTTTAACCGGCTTCATGTTAAGGGGGAGGGTGTTAAGTACGCATTTCTTTTTTAATAGACTCCACGTTAAAAGGGGCAGTGGTCAAATGTGCATTTCTTTTAATAGCCTGGCTTCATGTTAAAGGGGGGGTTAGACATGCATTTCATTTTAAATAGACTGACTTCATGTTAGAGGGGGTTAAATATGCATTTCCTTTTTCATAGACTGACTTCAAGTTAAAGGGGGGCTAGATATGCATTTCCTTTTTAATAGACTGGCTTCATGTTAAGAGGGAATTAAATATACATTTCCTTTTTCATAGACTGGCTTCATGTTAAGGGGGGGGTTAGACATGCATTTCCTTTTTAATAGACTGGCTTCATGTTAAGAGGGAATTAAATATACATTTCCTTTTTCATAGACTGGCTTCATGTTAAGGGGGGGGTTAGACATGCATTTCCTTTTTAATAGACTGGCTTCATGTTAAGAGGGAATTAAATATACATTTCCTTTTTCATAGACTGGCTTCATGTTAAGGGGGGGGTTAGACATGCATTTCCTTTTTAATAGACTGGCTTCATGTTAAGAGGGAATTAAATATACATTTCCTTTTTCATAGACTGGCTTCATGTTAAGGGGGGGGTTAGACATGCATTTCCTTTTTAATTGACTTCATGTTAAGGGGGGTTAAACATGCATTTCCTTTTTCATAGACAGGCTTCATGCATTTCCTTTTTAATAGACTGACTTCATGTTAGGGGGGTTAGACATGCGTTTTATTTTAATAGACTGGCTTCATGTTAAGGGGGGGTTAAACATGCATTTCTTTTTTAATAGGCTGACTCCATGTTAAAAGGGGAAAGTTAAATATGCACGCCTTTTTCATAGACCGACTCCACCTTAAAGGGTGGTGGTGGTAAAATATGCATTTCGTTTAATAGACTGGCTTCCTGTTAAAAAGGGGGGTGTTAAAATAGGCATTTCCTTTTTAAAAAAAGAAACATTCTCTCTGAAGAACAGAAAAGGTGCGATTGAGGGGTTAGAGTGGGGGGGTTGCCAAGGGGGGGAGGGGGAAATGTCTAAGTCACAATAAATCCTCTCCTCTCTTGGATCCAAGGTCAGATAATCCGGCAAGGCAGAGCTGGGATTACCAATCGCTCTGCTGCACCATCGAATAGCAGGAGCAGAATTCGGGGGTCGATCTTGTTGCTTTTTAAAGAGGCTTTCTTAGACATTCGGATCCCTTGAAAACGGGAAGGTCCGAGCCGGCCGTTCAAGGCGCGCGAGGTAACGAAAAGCAACCCGGACAGTAACGGGGGAAATAAAAATACCTCCAGAAATGACCCTGCCTTAAAATCCAGTCCTTGCAGAGGTGCTAACCCTGGACCGGAAAAAAGAAAAGAAATCGCGCTGCTTGCAAGGACGGGGCGAGTCTCTAAGGTGTCGTTGCGGTTTTTAAACATCGAAAAAGTCTTGGAATGATGGCAGAGGTCCGAACTGGATCGAAAGACAGACAGCCTGGCATCGGAATGGCAGCCGGCCTGGGTTTCTGCCGCCACGTCGCGACCCGCATGAACGAACGAAGGAACGAACGAACAGAAACTCTTTTGCGAAAGGCCTTTCCCTCTTCTGCGCCCGACCTCTGTTTCAGAGCGTCGTTGGAA
>NW_015162665.1:11062-12616 GCF_001447785.1 Gekko japonicus
GTTGGAATGGACATCTTAGAGTCTGACCCAAATTCCGCAACCGTCACCCCCCCAAAAAATGAAATAAACCCAGCGCAATGCTCCCTCTAAGCTGTGGAGTCTTGTGAGCCACAGGCATTAAAATTGTGAGCGAGCGATTTGGCTACTGCAGAAATCGGTTTGCTCGGGGAGCCCTCCTTCCTGAGCTAAGGCAAAAATGTATGAGCCGAAGACTAAAAAAAACGGTGAGCTAGCTCACACTGACTCTGCTTAGAGGGAACACTGGTTGAGAGTGAAACGATTTGGCTGCTGCATAAATTAGCTCGCTCTGGGAGCCCTCCTTCCTGAGCTAAGGCAGAGATGTGTGAGCCGAAGACTAAAAAACGGTGCGCTAGGCTCACACTAACTCTGCTTAGAGGGAACACTGGTTGAGAGTGAAACGATTTGGCTGCTGCATAAATTAGCTTGCTCTGGAGCCTTCCTGAGCTAAGGCAGAAATGTATGAGCCGAAGTCTAAAAAACGGTGCGCTAGCTCACACTGACTCTGCTTAGAGGGAACACTGGTTGAGAGTGAAACGATTTGGCTGCTGCATAAATTAGCTCGCTCTGGGAGCCCTCCTTCCTGAGCTAAGGCAGAAATGTGTGAGCCGAAGACTTAAAAAACAGTGCGCTAGGCTCACACTGACTCTGCTTAGAGGGAACACTGCCAGGCGCGCGGAGGGGGGGGGCATACCGCTATTGCAGCAACCATTTAAAAAAAGGAGGTCAAACACACACGCTAAGAAATGAGAGTGAGGGATGCTTCAAAGGTTGGGTTTGGGATCCCGGGTGTCCTCCATCCCAGAAAGAGCTGGAACACACACACACACACACCATCAGAATATCTGTCTCTAAGTCTTTGGTTGGGCTGTGTGACCTTCTAGAGATTAGACCAGATTCCTTCTAGGCAGACCAAAAGGGTTAAATCCCCTCCAAGAGCTGGAATCCCTTCTGACTCAGAATATCTGTCTCTAAATCTTCGGCTGGGTTGTGAGCAAGGCTCCCTCTAAGCCGTGGAGTCTTGTGAGCAAACATTCTACTTGGGGAGCTCCGGGCGTTGAAGTGGTGAGCGAGCGATTCGGCTGCTGCATAAATTGGTTTTCTCTGGAGCCCTCCTTCCTGAGCTGAGACAAAAAGGTGTGAGCCGGAGGTTAAAACGCCCCTGTGAACTAGCTTAGAGGGAACACTGGTTGTGACCTTCTAGAGACTAAACCAGATTTCTTCCAGGCAGCCTAAAGGGTTAAATCCGCCCCTCCCCCGGCTGGAAACCCCTCTGGATCGGAATATCTGTCTCTAAATCTTCGGTTGGGTTGTGACCTTCTAGAGGCAAAACCGGTTTCCTTCCAGGCCTTTCCTAAAGGGTTAAATCCCCCCCCAAAAAAGAAACCCCTCTGGATCGGAATATCTAAACCTTCTGCTGGGTTTAGATAAACCTTCCAGAGTCTAAACCAATTTCGTTCTCGGCAACCTAAAGGGTTAAATCCCCCACCAAAAAAACCTCTCTGTGTCAAAATATCTCTCTCTCTCTCTCTCTCT
>NW_015162665.1:12684-13158 GCF_001447785.1 Gekko japonicus
AAAAAAGTGGGTTGTTTTTGCAGGGGGGGGTGGGGGGGGGGTCGGTCGGAAGGGTGAAAGAAGGTGAGGAGGGGAGATGGGGAGGGAGGAAGACGGGGGGGGGGATGACCCACTCACCTTCCGAAAGCCGGGGACAGAGACAGAGAGAGCTGGGAGGGGCCCCGAACCAGCCAGAGGGAGCGAGCAACTCGCCCCGCCGGCCGTCAGCCTTTTCTCTTCTCCTTCTCCTTCTCCTCCTCTCCTGCTCCCGTCCACACCCCAGCCCGGCTCCACCCTCCCATCAATCACGCCAGGAAAAGACGCCACTGCGGGTACCTCACCCTTGCAGCATCTTCAGTAGAGAGGCAACTGGCAAACCAAGCAGGCTCCACCTTCTCCCCTGGCCAATGGGGGGGGGGAAGAGCCTTCAGTTGCCTGCGGCATCCCCCCCCCCCCCCAAGGGGGGGGGGGGGGGAGAAAAAAAAAAAAACGACG
>NW_015162665.1:13214-16447 GCF_001447785.1 Gekko japonicus
CTCCGCCCCCCCCCCCCCCCCGCGTCTTTTTCGGCGGGGGGAATTGCAGAGCAAGTCAGCGCTCTGTTCTAGGCCCGTCTCTGCTAGAATTCCGCCCTGCGCCAAAGAGGGATTCTCGTGTTGTACAATGGGCGGTCGATGCCGGTGCCGAAATGGCAGAGGCGACGCCTGAAAAGTCCTGCCTTTCCTAATCCCGCTCTGCCTGTGGCCGGGAAAACACCCCTGTCATTGCACGATTCGAGTCTATTGGCACCTTAAAGACCAACACGAGAATCCCAGAGAATACACGTTGGAGAATCCAACCTCCCTCCGTCTGGTCTCTGTGTTATTACTTGGCCCTTCACGGCGGGGTCCTGGTACTGAGAACGGATTCAAATGAAATAACTTTCTTGGTGGTTGGGGGCGGGAGGGGGGGTCTGGGGCAGTGTTCTCTCTAAGATGAGTTCGTGCGAGCCAGCTCACCGTTTTTTAGCCTCCGGCTCACACATTTTTGTCTTAACTCAGGAAGGGATGGGGCTCCCGAGCAAACTGATTTATGCAGCAGCCAAATCGCTTTAATGCCAGAAGCGCACAAAGTAGAATGTTTGCTCACAAGACTCCACAGCTTAGAGGGAGCCATTGGTCTGGGGTAGGGATAGTTGACTTTTGGAGCTCTACACACATACACCCCCTTCACACACACACAGACACCCCCTTCACACACACACTTCCTTTTTGGGAAAGCTTTGGGGAAGGGGGGTGCAGAGAAAAGGGCGAAACTGAACCAAGAGGGGTCGACCTAAAACTCAGCAAAAACATTCAAAACAGAGAAACCGGAATTTACTTTGGAAATGCCAAAATAAATTTTTGGGGGTTGTTCACCAATCAGTTGTAAACAGCTCTAAGCTGAGTTGGTCTGAGCTAGCTCACAGTTTTTTCGCCTCCAGCTCACAGATTTTTGCCTTCGCTCAGGAAGGAGGGCCTCAAAGCAAACTAATTTGTGCAGCAACCAAATGGCTCGCTCACAACTTTAATGCCAGGAGCTCACAAAGTAGAATTTGTGCTCACAAGACTCCACAGCTTAGAGGGAACATTGAACCCGGTACTGAGTTTGTAAAAAGAGAAGGGGGTGGGGAATAAGAACAGGTGGAGAGATATCGTTTTAGGGGGGTTATGGAGATGAGAGCATCCTCAAAATCCAGACAGTTTTCAGAGTCGTTTCCAGCTCTGCGAAATTATCATACATACGAAAGAATACTCCAGAGTAGAAATAAGGAATTAGGCAGTGTTCCCTCTAAACTGAGTTAAGTGTGAGCTAGCTCAGAGGGTTTTTTTAGCCTCTGGCTCACACATTTTCGTCTTCACTCAGGAAGGGTGGCTCCAAAGCAAACTTTGAGTTATGCAGTCGCCAAAGCGCTCGCTCACAATTTGAATGCCAGGAGCTCACAAAATTGAATTTTTGCTCCACAAGACTTCCACAGCTTAAAGGGAGCATTGATTTCACGGGAAACCATTTGGTACTCGGGTGCCTCGATCCCATTAGAAGCACAATCCCCCATATTCTGCAGAAGCGAAGGAACGCCCTCACATTAAAGGATACCAAGAAGAAAACAAGATCGGAGAATCATCCACAGTCCGAGAGAAACAGCTCTCCTCGCGGACTTTCCCCCCGTCGGCTCCGATTATGCAATTTCCAAAAGGCGAAACGGAAAGCGAAGGAAACATTTCGTTATGCAATGATCTGTTTCTTGGTCGGCGCCCAAGAACGACGACGCTATTTATATACCTTGCGGTTCAGGCACGTTCGACAAACACCGCTCAGGTATTTCGAAGAGGGCAAAAAAAAAAAAAAAAGGGGGAAGAAAAAAGGGAAGAATTTCCTGGACCGAAATCAGGTGCGCATCCGGCAAAGGAGGTAGGGACCGTAATTTCACCCAGCCGCTGTCTAAAGTTAAAATAATGCGTGCTAATCGTTCCATCGAAATCACCCGTCGATTTAACCCCAGCGCCCATCCAACACCATTTCCGCTAGATTTGCTGAAATCCCATTGAAAAGCAAGAGCCGTTGCTCGAGAGACTCCCACCAAAGCAGAACAGAAACACCCCAGTCAGATATATTTCTTTTAAAAATACGTTTGTGTTGGGTATTTGCATGTTGAAAACGGCTATCTACAATGCAAGCATCTTAGTCTGAGCCCGGGGGCACCTTGAAAACTGGAGATAAGTTTTCCCCTGCTTTCAGACCTACACGGATACCCACCCGAATAAAAAAACGTAATTAATCGAACTCAAGGTGATCCGATTCGAAAGGTTGCTCCAGGATAAATTGTCCTGCTCCTCTCCTGCAGCCCCCCCTCACATCTCTCCCCCTCCCCTGCGCACACAGAGACCCGAACGCCAAGGGACACCCATTCCAATGTCTGATTCTCTAACATGCACACACATCCGAGAATCGCCCGTAGAATTCCTTCTTCCCCAGCCCGGCCCGTCTCCCGTCGGGGGGGGGGAGCTTTTCTACAAAAGGGGCTCCTCCCGAGAGAGACCCTCCCCCTCCAAAAAAAGCCCACAAGCGAATCACTCCCTCCCCCGGGGAGGGAGAAAAAATACCGGTGTTCTTTTGACTTAGGAGCGTCGGTAAATGTTTTCCAAACACAGACACTTCACTGCAAATACTTTTCAGATAGCGAGAGATAGAGAGAATGCATTCTGGGCTTTGTCACCGTCTCCCCCCCCCCCCCCCAAAAACCCCCCAACAAAAAAAAAAAATTTTTGAAAGAGAACATTTTTGACGACCCCGATTCTTTTCAAACCTTGGATCAGATTTCCCGGTAGCGTCGAATTCGGGGTGGGGGTTGTGGAGAGGCGACGGGACCGAACCCCGCTCCCCGCTGCGTCCACACAGCCCGGCCGCGACGACACGAAGCCTCCAGCCGAGCTGCCCCCGGAGAAGAAGAACAGTTTTGGGGGGGAAAACGGAGAGAAAATGGTCGTGAAAGAAAGCAAAAAGGCGCCGCTCCCGTCTCCTTCAGGGATGGAGGACTGTTGGGGGGGGGGAATCAAAGGAAGAAAAGCTCAGTCCCAAATTCTGGGAGCAGCCCTGTTTAAGGGGGGGGGGGAGAGAGGGAGGAGAGAAGAGGGTCGTGAAAGAAAGCAAAAAGGCGCCGCTCCCGTCTCCTTCAGGGATGGAGGACTGTTGGGGGGGGGGAATCAAAGGAAGAAAAGCTCAGTCCCAAATTCTGGGAGCAGCCCTGTTT
>NW_015162665.1:18508-26390 GCF_001447785.1 Gekko japonicus
CACCCTCGCCCGGGCTCTGCAAGCGCCACCCCCCACCCCCCGTTGCGCACCAGTTTGCTCCTGGACCGAGGCTTACTGGATTCCAGTAATTGCCAAGTGCTTTGCTGGCAACCTGCCCCGCACCCCACCCACCCTCGCCCGGGCTCTGCAAGCGCCACCCCCCACCCCCCGTTGCGCACCAGTTTGCTCCTGGACCGAGGCTTACTGGATTCCAGTAATTGCCAAGTGCTTTGCTGGCAACCTGCCCCGCACAACACCAGCTGCCCCCACCCCGGGGAGGGGGCGGGAAAGAGCCGGAGCCGGCAGATAAATAGGAGAGACCGGCTCTTCGGCCGGAGGGGAGAGCGCGCATCTTTCTGGGGGGACCCGTCGCAGCAGGGAGGGGAACAAAGGCGAGGCAAGCGGAGCTACTAGATGCTCCGACGTTTCGCCGTTCATCTTCAGGCGTGGATCGTCTTCTTCGCGGGTCTCGTTCTCAAGGGCAGGTTGCAAAACAGCAGGGACCGCAAATAGCAAATGTTTAATTGGATTTTGATAAGAACCGGGCCCGGGGGAGGGGGAAGAGATCCGGGTCCCGACCAGTGGTCCCTCTAAGCTGAGTGAGTGTGAGCTAGCTCACAGGATTTTTTTTTTTAGCCCCCGACTCACACCTTTTTGTCTCCGCTCAGGAAGGAGGGCTCCAGAGGAAACCGAATTACGCAGCGGCCAAATCGCTGGCTCACAACTTTAATGCCGGTAGCTCACCAAGAAGAATTTTTGCTCACAAGACGCCACGGCTTAGAGGGAGCATTGGTCCCGATCCGCCCAAAGCTCGGCTGCATAACCCGATCCCGGAGAGTTGGGGGCTAACATTCGTCCCCCATCTTGGAAAAACTAGATAGAGATAGAGAGATGGTATTTCCTACAAAAGAACATTGGACGGGTTTTTGTTTTTTTGTTTCCCAAAACAGTCGCTTTTCGCTCACCTCTGCTAAATCTTACTCCCCCCCCAAAAAAAAAGGGGGTTCAAGGAGCGACACAATCGTTTTAAACGAACAAAAATGATCTTCCATTGCACTGGGGGGGAAATCACCAATTAAGGCTGGGGGCGGCGAGCCCCCAAAGGGGACGGCGCGATCCAGTCCAAATTAAGCCCTCGGCCTGCGTCCCGTGGATCAAACCCAATTTAATCCGGTTTCCCACCCCACACTCAGAATTTCCGCCATTCCACCCAGTTCAGCGCGTCCCCAGATAAGCACGCGCGACTCGGGCGCCCTGCAGGGCCGATTCCACCCGGGTTTACACAGAAGTCAGTCCCACGTTTACTTGCGAGGAAGCCCTTCACGGGGGACAGGGTTTGCTCCCGTGTAAACCTGGGTGCGAGCGGGTGATTCAAACCCTGGCCAGGGAGCTCGAGGTCCGTTTGATATGGATGGAAAACTCCCCCCGCCCGCCCCCCAAAAAACCTCCCACTTAATCCCTTTTAGAGGAAACCGACGTGGATGGAAACGGATTATGAAATCCGGAACAGCCGCCCGTTTGCAAACCAGGCCGGCCTCCATCTCTCTCTCTCTTTCTCTCCCCCCCCCTCAAATCGGATTCCCAAATCGCTTGCAAACGTGAACGGATCCCTAAACGTTACGCAAGTGACAGGGAGAGACCTTCTTTTCTTTGGATGGATGATCACATCTCTAGATCAAGGAAGGGAGATGGGGGGGGGGATTCTGTAGCATTAAAATCTACAAAAGACCCGCGGATGTGGGCGCGAGAAACCCGGCTGCGCTTACTCCCGAGGAAACCCGCCCCTGCTAGAGCTGGGCGGGAGAGAACTGTAAATGAATAGAGCACCCAATTGTGCAGATTAAAGAATCTGGAGAAATCTTCCTTAAAGGATGTGTGTGGTTTTTTTTGGGGGGGAAGCAGTTGATGCCCTGACACGGGGCCGGGGAAGCCTTTGAGCGAAACCAGCGTTTTACACACAACTCGGGGGTGGTCGGCGGCGGTTCTTTGCGCTCCCGGGGAGAACGTGCGCCGGATCGGGGCGCGCGGCTGCCTCTGGCAAAGGCTGGGCCCCTACAACGCAGGCTGGATCGCACCCCCCACCGTTTAAAGAGCCTCTGGGGGAGAGGGCGCGTTGCCATAGGCTGGCGGGACGCGCAAGAGGCCCTTCCCGTAACGCGTTCACACGAGCCCCGACTGGCCCTTTAAGACGCGTCGCAATTTCTCCCCCCCCCGGCTCGGGTGACAGCCGGCCAGATGGCGGGGGGCGGGGGGGGGGGGGGGGGGTGCTCACAGGACTCCACAGCTTAGAGGGAGCGTTGGACTCTTCCGAACTACAGTCCGGCCAGAGAGAAGCGCTCGTCCACGTCCCTCCCAGGGCGTTCAGCGCTGGAGAGGCGGAGCACAAGCCCCGGTACGTCTCCTCGAGAGTCAGTCCTGCACAAGGGAGACTCGACTCCCGAGGAAGCGCGTTCGGGGGATCGATGCAAATAGGGGCCCGGAGGAAAAGGAAAAGGATGCCTTCCGAAACAGTCAAAAGCCCAGTAGCACATTTAAGACTGAGAAACCTTATTGTCGCGTAAGCTTTCGAGAAACACAGCTCTCTTCGTCACATGCATGGAGGGTATGAAGGAACAGGCCAGAGATATATAGGCGGTTAAGTGGAGGGGGCAGGTTCTTCACACCCTCCGTCAATGCTCCCTCTAAGCTGTGGAGTCTTGTGAGCAAAAATGCTACTTTGTGAGCGGCTGGCATTAAAGTTGTGAGCGAGCGATTGGGCTGCCGCATAAACTAGTTTGCTCTGAGCGAAGACCAAAAAATGGGTGAGCCGGAGGCTAAGAAACTGCGAGCTAGCTCACACTCACTCAGCTTAGAGGGAACACTGCCCTCCATGCATTTGACGAAGAGAGCTGTGTGTCTCGAAAGCTTACGCTACAATAAAGTTCGTTAGTCTTAAAAGGGACTGCTGGGCTTTTTACAACGATGCCTTCCAGCCTCCGAGGCAGGGCGCTCGGATCGGAAGAGGTTGCTCTCTGGTGCGGCTACAGACCGCTGAAAACCCGTTGGGCTGGGCTGGGCTTTGGATCGTGCCCAATGCTGCTTCTCAGCTGTGGAGTCTTGTGAGCAAAACTTCTACTTTGTGAGCTACTGGCCTTAAAGTTGTGAGCGAGCGATCGGGCTGCTGTGTCCATTCCCGAGCTGAGACAAAAATGCCTGAGCTGGAGGCTAAAAAAACCTGTGATCTAGCTCACACTCACTCAGCTTAGAGGGAACACTACTGATTCGTGCCCTGTCTTATTCGTGCCCTTGTCCTCGCCTTCCCTGGAGGCCAGGATCTCTCCAGCGCTGGGGGAGTCTCTGGTTCATGAACCCAGAGTTTCCTTGAGCCGCGGGAGGTCAATAGAACCTCCAGGTCGAGGCGCAGTCTACCTCGGAACCGAAGAGCACAGCGCTGGAGTCCGAACAACGGTCCTTCGGTCCTCGCCTAGCAGGGGGCGTCTGCTAGGTTGGGAGGAGGCCGAAGGAGAGAAACTCCGAAAGGCTGGGTTTTTCTTTTCTCCTCCATTTCAACTGCTGCTATATGATTTCGTCTAAAAGCCTACGTGCGCCGTAGAGACGTCCTTGCATAAATGCAGAGAAACCTCCGCTCTGGCCCAGCGGGTTTATTTATTTATTTATATTTATATCCCGCCTTTCCAGATATCTGGATCAAGGCGGCTAGCAACATTAAAATGGCACAAACAACCAAGTTCTGATGGGTTCCGTTGGGCTCCTCTCATTCTCACCATGATTAATGAAGGTTCCCGGTTCCCCAAATTATGAGTCATTGATCCCATTCCCGAGTGGGGGGAAATTCCCACCCCCCTTGGAGTCTAACTGGTTTGGAGACCCCGGAATCCTTCTTGCCTATTCATTGGGGAGAAATTAAGGTATAAAGGTCGTTTGCGAGGAGAAAATTTTCCTCTTTCCCCCTTCATGTTCACAGGGCGGGGTTGCGCGATGCCCTGAAGGTCTACGGCAGGGGTCCCCAAGGCTTTTGAGCCGGTGGGCACCTCTGGAACAGGGACCCAGGGTGGACGGCGCAGCCCAAAGTGTTGGCGGGCGCCCTGGCTTCCCAGGGGCGCCATGTTGGGGAACCCTGGTCTACGGGAAAGACGCCCGATGGAAAATCAGACCCCAGGGGAAAGGTTTCCAGCGGCTCATATTTTAGAAACAGCTTTATTCTTTTGGGTCCTTTTTAAAGAAAAGATGGTCGTTTGCCGTCGGTGTGGTGTGGTGGTTAAAGATAGGACCGGAGTGTTCCCTCTAAGCTGAGTTAGTGTGAGCCAGCTCACCGTTTTTTAGCCTCTGGCTCACAGATTTTTGTCTCGGCTCAGGAAGGGATGGCTCCAGAGCAAACTAAGTTATGCAGTGGCCAAATCGCTGGCTCACAGCTTTAATGCCAGCAGCTCACAAAGTAGAATTTTTGCTCACAAGACTCCACAGCTTAGAGGGAGCTTTGGGGCGGTTCAAAACCATGGGGCGGTTCAAATCCTCGCTTGCAGTAAAACTTAATGGGAGACCCTGGGGCAGTCTCTCTCTCTCCCCCCTCTCCCTCTTTCTCTCTCCCTCTGGCCTACCTTTCAGGGTTGTTGTGAGGAGAGAGACCAGGAATCCTCCCCTGATGCTTCTTCTCGCAGGAAGGGTGAGGTCTTTTTGTAAAGGGCTAAACGGGATCCAGTGTGGCGTCGTGGTCGGAGCGTTGGACTCGATCTGGGAGCCCCGGGTTCGAATCCCGGCTCCGCTGTGGAAGCATCAGGGAGCGATTTGGGACCGCTCCCCGCCTAAGCTACCTCACAGGGTTGTCGCGTGGCGGCGAGGAGATGTTGGGTGATAGTGAGATATTGAAAAAATGGTATTTAGCAGAGATAAGATAGCCCAGCAGAGCCAGAGTAAAATAATTCAGACTGAGAGTCCATGTGTGATTAAAATATAAAGTTTTTACTAAATTCTAGCATGGGAAAGGGTAACTGGGATGAAAATAACAAAAGAGCATAATCGGCTACAATCTTACTCTACAAAGACAAAACTAGAAGAGTGATTATGGCTACTCTTCTTCTTCAGAACACCAAACAAAGACGGGAAGAGAAGCCATAAAATGGTAATACACCTTGACACTTTCGTCCCAATCAAATCCCCAGATCAGGGAGAAAATTCCCGGGCTTCCTACCTCTAAAGAACATTGGTTACATAAGAAACATGTGACTTCCTGTGAGCAACAGAAACAAACATTTAACCCCAGATATACTGAGTGTTTTCAACTTGTGATACCCAACGGGAGAACAATGTTCTTTGGGTGCCCCGGGAAAGGGGGAGGGGAGAAAGATGGGATGATGCAGGTGAGACAAATGGATTTGGAGAGATGTCTCTCTGTATTTTAAAAACCACCAGACTTTGAAGGAAACAGGCTTGGTCTCAGCCCACCCACCAGTGGCCCCGAGTTCTCCGTTCTGGCTTCACTCAGAGACACGCAGGTCTGGCCCGACGAATGGGGAGGGCTTTGCCTCCCCTTTCTGAGCAGGGAGGGAGTCCCCCCGACAGCAGAGGCGGCCCCTGCTCCCCCTGGAGCCAAGGACGCTGGGGGCGGGTCGGAGGGCACGGGAGGGAGAGGCAGGCCCCCCTTCCCACTTTTGTCTCCCCCCTCCCCGTCGAACAAGAGGCTGGAAAGGGGCCTCTGGGGCAGAGGGGCTGGAGGGGGCGCTACCCCCGGGCGCCTTCCCTCCCCCTGTCCGCCCCGTCTGTTGCCGCCTCTCTCCCTCTGGCGTCTCCAGCGCCCCGGCTTCGAGGGCTGCGCGCAGGAATCCCAGCTCGCCGCCGCCTTCCCGCAGTTCGCCCGCCCGTCCGCCCCTCTTGTAGCATGGAAGGCTGAGGAAGGAAGGAAGGAAGGAAGGAAGGAAGGAAGGAAGGAAGGAAGGAAGGAATTCTTGTAGCATGGAAGGCTGAGGAAGGAAGGAAGGAAGGAAGGAAGGAAGGAAGGAAGGAAGGAAGGAAGGAATTCTTGTAGCATGGAAGGCTGAGGAAGGAAGGAAGGAAGGAAGGAAGGAAGGAAGGAAGGAAGGAAGGAAGGAATTCTTGTAGCATGGAAGGCTGAGGAAGGAAGGAAGGAAGGAAGGAAGGAAGGAAGGAAGGAAGGAAGGAAGGAATTCTTGTAGCATGGAAGGCTGAGGAAGGAAGGAAGGAAGGAAGGAAGGAAGGAAGGAAGGAAGGAAGGAAGGAATTCTTGTAGCATGGAAGGCTGAGGAAGGAAGGAAGGAAGGAAGGAAGGAAGGAAGGAAGGAAGGAAGGAAGGAATTCTTGTAGCATGGAAGGCTGAGGAAGGAAGGAAGGAAGGAAGGAAGGAAGGAAGGAAGGAAGGAAGGAAGGAATTCTTGTAGCATGGAAGGCTGAGGAAGGAAGGAAGGAAGGAAGGAAGGAAGGAAGGAAGGAAGGAAGGAAGGAATTCTTGTAGCATGGAAGGCTGAGGAAGGAAGGAAGGAAGGAAGGAAGGAAGGAAGGAAGGAAGGAAGGAAGGAAGGAAGGAAGGAAGGAAGGAAGGAAGGAATTCTTGTAGCATGGAAGGCTGAGGAAGGAAGGAAAGAAGGAATTCTTGTAGCATGGAAGGCTGAGGAAGGAGGGAAGGAAGGAAGGAATTTCTGTAGCATGGAAGGCTGTGGAAGGAAGGAAGGAGGGAGGGAGGGAGGAAGGAAATAGGATGGAAAAGGAAAGGGGAATAGAAGGAAAAGAAGAATAACGGGGGAATAGAATAAGACCAAAAAAGGGACCCACAGAGGAACATGGTAGAAGAAGGAAAGACAAAAAGAAAGGAAACCGGAAAGGAAGAATAAAAAGGGAACAGAAAAAGAAAGAACGAAAGGGAGGGAAAGACCAAAAAGGAAAGAACACAAGGAATGGAAACCGAATTTGAAAAGAAAGAAAGGAAACCGAAAAAGAAAGAAAGAAAGAAAGAAAGAAAGAAAGAAAGAAAGAAAGAAAGAAAGAAAGAAAGAAAGAGAACATAGGGGAAGGAGGGAATTCTTGTAGCATGGAAGGATGTGGAAGGAAGAAAATGGGATGGAAAAGGAAAGGAGGATTAGAATAAAAAGAAGGAAAAGAAGAATAATGAGGGAATAGAATAAGACAAAAAAAGAAAGGACCCACAGAGGAACATGGTAGAAGAAGGAAAGGAAATAGGATAAGAGAAAAAAGACGATCCACACGTGCACCAATGTCACGGGTGTTCTCTCCTCTTGAGTATATATTCATTTATTGGAGTTATTTACAGTCCGCCTTTCTCTCGGACGACGGAGCGGCTGGGGGAACCCAGCCCGTTCACACGTGCAAACCGGGAAAGGGGGGGGAGGGGACCCAGCCCGCCCACCCACACGTGCAAGCCCTGTACATTCACGTGTGGACCTGCCCAAATTTCCGTTTCTTCCGGAAACAAAGAGGCTCTGGGTCTCCCGCAGCTCGGAGCCGTTTGAGGACAGCTCGACCCGGGTGTCTCGGAGTGGGGTCGTGTGAACGTTCTGATCATGCGTGTTGGGTTGGGGATTTATCTATGTGCGTGCCTGCGTGTGAATTCCAGACGCGGGGAAGAACCCCCATCTCGCTCTTCTCTGCAGATGCATTCACAGGGAGGCCTTCGGGATGGAGCCGGAGCAAACCCGTCCAACCAGTCCGCCCGCCTGCCCGCCGACGGGATCGGGTTGCTAAAAGCTCGGCCGGCCTTTTCGGATTAAAGTGGGGAAGGATCAGGCGAGGGGGCGGGGGAGGGGGGGCGACCTGGTGGCTGCCGGCTGGGAATTCCGGCCTGGGAGGAAGAGAAAGCAGTTCCTTTCTCCTCCTCCTTTCCGCCTCCTCCTCCTCCAGGAAAGGGGTTTCAAAC
>NW_015162665.1:26645-28001 GCF_001447785.1 Gekko japonicus
CAACCCCCCCCCCCCAAAAAAAAAAAACCCTGAAAAAGTGGCCTCCAGGTGGAGAAAAGCACCTGGATCAAACATACCGTTCCCGTGCAAGTCTAATGTATTGTTAGCATAAGTATCAATGCAGAATTGGTTGGTTAGAACCACTATGTAAACCGCCCAGAGACCCTTCGGGGTCAGGGCGGTATATAAGATGAAGGTATAAATAAATAAAAATAAATAAAATAAAAACGGAGGGGGTAGTGTGGCAGAGATCAGAGGGAAAACGAACAGGGGATCGAGAGGCACCGTTTTCGTAGTCTGGCCTAAATTCCCCAGGACTAGAATTTACTTTCGAGCAAAATCCTGTCTCTCCGGAAGGCGCCTGTTGGTTTCGGTGGCCGCAGACAAAGGCAGAGAGCCAGTTGGGATGAGGGGTCAGACCAGGGGTCATTTCCTGCAGGAGCGCACAGGAGCGGAGCTCCGGCAGCAAAGAGCCTAGGGGGCGGGCACATGTAACAAGCCCCACCCCCTGCTCCCAGCAGCCCTCAGTCAGAGCAAGAAGAAGCCAGGTAAGTTGCAGAGCTCCCCCCAGTCCAAAGCAGTCCAATGGTACCTTTAGGACCAAGTTTTATTCGGGTACAAGCTCTCCCTCCTCTGCAAGGACAGGCCTGTACATGTTCCCCCACACCCCCAATAGCTAGCAATCCAAAACAGACCAGTGGAGCCTGAGCGGTGGGTGTTGCCTTCTGACACACTTCCGGTGATGTCAGGGGATGTGGCCTATGCAAATAGGTTATGCTAATGAGTTATGCTAATGAGCTCCTGCACCTCTTTTTCTACGAAATGACCCCTGGGTCAGATGATAGATGTTGACAAAACCCTTTGGATTTTAAAAAATGTATATTTATATTATTTATACTCTGCCTTTCTTATAGGAACACAGGGTGAATTACAGGTAGTGCATCAGATCCAGGTGGGTTGGTCTGAAGCAGCAGGAGAGAGCTGAAGTTCTGGGGGCATTTTTACAACCAACAACTTCTAATTAAAATTACAAGTATTGAATGACTGGAGGCAATTCTAATCCTGTTTGTATTTATTTTATAGTGTTGATGCTTTACTGTGTTCTATATCGCCCAGAGCCCTACAATAGTAGGGACTGGGCAGTGGTGGGTGCTACAAGCATGGACGGCTTCAAAAGGGAATTAGATAAGCATATTGAACAGAGGTCCATCAGTGGCTATTAGCCACAAGGTATAGCTAGGGGCTCTGGGGCAAGTGATGCTCTGTCTTCTTGGTGCTTGGGGGGGGCTCAACAGTGGGAGGGCTTCTAATGTCCTGGCCCCTCTGGTGGACCTCCTGGTGGCACCTGGTATTTCT
>NW_015162665.1:28220-30089 GCF_001447785.1 Gekko japonicus
TCATGAGAAAATAAAATTTGTTTACAAAAAAAAAAAAAAGAACATAAGAGGAGCCAATGTTGGATCGGGCCAGTGGCCCATCCAGTTCAGCACCCTGTCACACAGTGTCCAAAAATACCAGGTGAGGTCCATCAGTGGGGCCAGGACACTAGAAGCTCTCCCACTGTCCCCCCCCGCCACAAGCACCAAGAATACAGAGCATCCCTTGCCCCAGGCTGAGAGCCCCTATCTCTACCTTGTGGCTAATAGCCACTGAGGGACCTCTGCTCCATATGTTGATCCGATTCCCTCTTGAAGCCGTCCATGCTTGTAGCCGCCACCACTTCCTGCGGCAGTGAATTCCATGTGTGAATCACTCTTTGGGTGAAGAAGGACTTCCTTTTATCTGTTCTAACCCGACCGCTCAGCAATTTCATGGAGTGCCCACGAGTTCTTGTCTCGTGAGTAAGGGAGGAAAGTGCTTCTCTCTCTGCCTTCTCTATTCCAAGCATAATTTTGTTAGAAAATGATTGGTTGCATCCCTTCCCTGGCGCATCCTCAGTGACGATAACTCAAGCCTTTGCCTGCTTACTCAGAAGTAAGCCCCAGTGCATTCCATAGTGCTTACTCCCAGGTAGAAGCGTTCAGGGATGCAGCCGGGGGAGGGCACCTTAACCCTTTGGGGACCAGACACCACCCATATCTGGGCTGGAGGAGGGAACATTTCTCCCTTGAGACAAGATTGTTCGGATTGACCAGGAAAGTCAAGAGAATCCGAGGGAAGATTAGAACCCGGGTTCATGCTATCTGCTGCTTTCAAATGAATGAGGGGAGGGGGTAGACGTGAGAGCAGTGTTCCCTCTAAGCTGAGTTAGTGTGAGCTAGCTCAGTTTTTTAGCCTCTGGCTCACACATTTCTGTCTTAGGTCAGGAAGGATGGCTCCAGAGCAAACTAATTTATGCAGCAGCGAAGTTGCTTGCTCACAACTTTAATGCAAGTAGCTCACAAAGTAGAATTTTTGCTCACAAGACTCCATAGCTTAGAGGGAACATTGGACATGAGGGGATCAGATTTCTCCCCCTGGCTATATTAAAGTATACATAGTATATTAAGATAAAGTAAAAGGTAAAGGTTTCCCTTGCTTGAAAGCCAGTTGAGTCCGACTCTAGGGTTGCGGTGCTCATCTCCGTTTCAAAGCCAAAGAGCCAGCGCTGTCCGAAGACGTTTCCGTGGTCATGTGGCCGGCATGACTAAACACCAAGGCACACAGAACGCTGTTCCCTTCCCACCAAAGTGGTACCTATTTATCTACCTGCAATTTCTTGCTTCCTGATGTCAGTGGGTGTTTATCTATTTATCTACCTGCAATTTCTTGCTTTCGAATTGCTAGGTTGGCAGGAGCTGGAACTAGAGACGGGAGCTCACTCCATCATGCGGCACACTCGGGTCTCGAACTGCTGAACTACTGACTTTCCACAGCCTGCAGTTCAGCGTCTTAAACACTTGAGCCACCGCAGCTCCTATATTAAGATATGAATAGGTAAAAATGAACAAAGCATTCCTGAACCGGGAATGAAGGTCTCGAGGAGAGGCCAATCAAAGAAACTCATTTGGTGGGCACACAAGAGAGGGGCCTTTCGGTGGTGGCCCCATTATTATGGAAGAGGGGCTGTGGCTCAGTGGCAGAGCAGCTGCTTGGCATGCAGAAGGATTTCGGTTCAATCCCCGACATCTCCGGTTAAATGGATCAGGTAGCAGATGACGTGAAAAACTAGCAACTCAGACCCTGGCGAGCTGTTGCCGGTCCGAGCAGAATTACTGACCTTGATGGACAAAGGGTCTGAATCGGTACAAATCGGTTGCCAGTTTGGCGTAGTGGTGAAGTGCGCA
>NW_015162666.1:0-1531 GCF_001447785.1 Gekko japonicus
CTGGTGGCGGTCCACGTACATAACAGCTACCCCCCTGAAACAACATATATTCCTTGGCTATTGACAGTCTTTAACATATCTTATTATTCGGCTGATCTCCCTAAAAGGGTCCTTTTCCTCTCTCTTCCTCCTTTTCTCTGATTCCTTTCCAGTTCCCTCATATTCTCTCTGTTCTCTTCATTAAGAGAGTAGCTGTGCCAGTCTCTGGTAGAATCACTAGATTTGAATCCATTAGCACCTCAGAGACCCTCAAGATTCTCGGGGCATAAGCTTTCGAGAGTTCAAGATCCCCTTGCCAGACATCTCTGTGTCACCACAAATATTTCCCCTGCTCATTATAATGCCTCTCGAAAATGGGGGGCCACAATTTACGTGCGGCTCCATCTAGCTGCTCCTCATGTTTGTTGAGGGACAGCACGAGGGATGTGTATGAAACATGAGATGGGAGTTTTCTGCACACTCCAGGTGCCTGCCAGATGTTTTCTGTTTGTAACCACAGCATATGGCTTTAGACTCCAAACTTTCCCATGGAGCTCAAACTGGCTCCACTGTAGCCATGTCAGAAATGGGTGTTATGCAGTGGAGCCAACCCAGCTCAAGGGAATACCTTGAAGGACAAATAAATCGCAATACCTTTGAAGCCAGAGATATTTTTGTTAAACTGTTTACCAGAATTTTATTTGTAATGGCATGGAGGACACTGAAGGTTCCAACGCTACATGAGTTGATATTGAAGATTATGGAATGTGCTGAAATGGACAAGTTGACAAATATATTAGAAGGAAAAATGGAAGAAGAGTTTATGGGACCCTGGAGGGAGTTCTATGACTGGTTAAAACTTAAGCATTAAGAGGAGGAGGAGGAGGAGGAGGAGATTGGATTTATACCCCACTCTTCACTCGGAGTCTCAGAGCGTCTTACAAACTCCTTTCCCCTCCCCACAACAGACACCCTGTGAGGTAGGTTGGACTGAGAGAGCTCTTTCAAAAACTGGTTTTTAAGGACAGCTCTTGTCAGAATTATGGCTTGCCTAAGGTCATCCACCAGCTGAAGGAGGAGTGGGAAATCAAACCTTGGTTCTCCCAGATTAGAGTCCACACACTTAACCACTACACCAAACTGAAGAATAATAAGAATGATAGATGAAGAGTTGTGAAATTGTAATGAGAAGATATGCATGCTGAATTCAAAATTGGAATTTTTAAATTATTTCTGTATTTTTCTTTCCTTCCTTTCTCCTTCCCCCCTTTCCGTATATAAACTAATTTAAAAAATTCAGAGAGAGAGAGAGAGAGAGAGAGAGAGCAGTTCAGATATTTGAGTGTAAATTGTCCTCTGAGCCCTTCTCTTTCTCTCCCTTTGTCCTCTCGCTCTCTCTGCACATGGCCTTCCATGGAGACATCTGTCTCTGCAAGTCTCTCCTATATATACAACAAGTGTCACCCGGCCGCGATACTCGCGGGGGGGGATTTCATATCCCCACACACATACACATTCTCCCCAGGCCCCCTTGTAGCTGCCAGACCCACTG
>NW_015162666.1:2070-9841 GCF_001447785.1 Gekko japonicus
TATGGAATGTGCTGAAATGGACAAGTTGACAAATATATTAAAAGGAAAAATGGAAGAGTTTATGGGACCCTGGAGGGCATTCTATGACTGGTTAAAACTTAAGCATTAAGAGGACGAGGAGGAAGAGGAGGAGATTTGATTTATATCCCACCCTTAACTCGGAGTCTCAGAGCATCTTACAAACTCCTTTCCCTTCCCCACAACAGACACCCTGTGAGGTAGGTGGGATTGAGAGAGCTCTTTCAAAAACTGCTTTTTTAAGGATAGCTCTTGTCAGAATTATGGCTTGCCCAAGGTCATCCAGCAGCTACAGGTGGAGGAGTGGGAAATCAAACCCTGGTTCTCCCAGATTAGAGTCCGCACAATTAACCACTACACCAAACTGAAGAATAATAAGAATGATAGATGAAGAGTTGTGAAATTGTAATGAGAAGATATGCATGCTGAATTCTAAATTGGAATTTCTGTATTTTTCTTTCCTTCCTTTCTCCTTCCCCCCTTTCCGTATATAAACTAATTTAAAAAATTCAGAGAGAGAGAGAGAGAGAGAGAGAGAGCAGTTCAGATATTTGAGTGTAAATTGTCCTCTGAGCCTCCTCTTTCTCTGCCTTTTTCCTCTCGCTCTCCCTGCACATGGTCTTCCATGGAGACATCTGTCTCTGCAGGTCTCTCCTATATATACAATGCCTGGCCCATCATACTCACCCACATGATGCCAGACAGGCTGGACATCTGTGGTAGGGAAAGCCCTCCTTAGATTAGGCTTCTCTCTCTTCTTTCGACTGCAACTTGAATGTGAACTGGATCTACTTAAATAAATAGAAGTTTACATTTTTTGCAGCATACTTCTTGGAATATTGATTGACTACACTCAGTGTCATGCTTCTATGATTGGGAAAACTCTGCTATAGTAACCAAATATCCCAATACTGCGGTGGTGCCCTTTTTTCTACGTTCATGGTAGTCAACATGTCTCTGAGGCCATTCATGTATGGAAGGCTATATCTGTAACTCAGCTATTGTATGGTGTTCCTATCTAGGTCGGTGCATATGAGGTGCAAAATCCTCATATTGCTGTCCCCCAGCAAACAAAAGGACTTTGTAATTTGTAGATGGACCCAAAAGAGCAGTGTCTCCTTCCCGGAGTCATTGAACATGCATTTTCTCTATATTACAGGAAATATCTACTCTGCTCTTGACCTCTTGACCACACACACAGAGGAATGCAGATATGTACTTAGGTCTTGGGAGCCAGGATCAAATTATTTAGGGGTTAACAGGTTGACTCAATTCAATACTGGAGAATCACAGAACTGCTTTTCATTTAAGAGCACAGTCATGGCCATTGCTTCATTTTTATTTTTCTCTACTTCTTTTTTTTTTTTAGTTATGATTTTACACCCTGGAGGTAGATAAAAAATAATTGGAAAAACACAAACATCTCCTGTCCTCCAGTGATATTCTGGTAGGTCTACGGGAGTAAATAAACCTTACCTATTCTCTAGTTCTTAGAATGTTCTAATCTCTCCCTGTTCCTGGCCCATACTTAACCACATCATGTGAGTCTAGAAGATTCTGGCTATCAAACTGAACTAACACAATCATCTTCCTATCTCTTCCGCTCAAGAATATGACTTTTAGAAGTAATTATTTCTCACTCGCTCCCCTACCCTTTGTCCTTACTGGTTTAAACTGAATTTCAGATAAGGTGAAATAACAGAATACACTTTATTGTGCTTCCTTCCCATCTAGATCTTGGTCTTAGACCTTTTTTGATGTTACTTATGAATTGTGCAGAAAGTGACTTCACAACACTAGAGGGAATCTCTATTCCCCCCCCCCAGCCTGTTGCATAGTGATGGGGAATGGAGGGCTCATCGAGGACATCCTGGCCCCCCTGAGTGTGCGTAACATGCTGTGGAAATGACTGGCACACGTTCAGGGGGTTCAGGAGTATATAGAACAGACCCTTTGCAAGCTAGAGACATCAGACTCCATTCACAGACTGCCACAAACTGCTTGAAAGTTCACAGAAAGTTCATGATGGCTGACCTGCCAAAAACTTCAGTTTAGGAACCACGAACCAGCCGAAACTCATGACAAACTTTAGATTGTGAGCCTGCTCATGCCCATCCCTAGTCTCTGTCCCTTTTGCATGTCTAGGGGTGTGTAAAAAAAAAAAAATCGGCCCAATTCGGATTTGGCTGAATCGGGCAGAATCAATTTCGGCCAGCAGAAAGACTCCCACCTGTCAATTTCAGCAGTACCAGCTGATTCGGGAATCTTTCAGCCAGCCGAATGTCAATTTCAGCCCCATTATATCCTATGGGCCATTGAAGTCAAAGGCGAAAACATAGGGTATATTCTGGGGGCTGGACAGGAGGGGGCTTGAGGGAGAGACTCCAAACTCTCAGGGTAGCTGCTGGAGCCTCTCCCCAAGATACCTACCATGTCTCAAGAACATTGAACTAGGGGGTCCAATTCTATGGCCCCCCAAACAGGTTGCCCCATCCCCTCCATTGTTTTCTATGGTGGGAAAATAGTAACTCCCCCCCCACCATAGAGAACAATGGAGGGGATGGGGAAAACCTGTTTGGGGCCCTGTATAATTGGACCCCCTGGTCCAATGTTCTTCGAACATGGTTAGTATCTTGGGGAGAGGCTCCAGCAGTTACCCTGAGAGTTTGGAGCCTCTCCCTCAAACAACCTCCCCTCCAGCTCCCAGAATATACCCTATGTTTTTGCCATTTACTTCAATGGCCTATAGGATATAATGGGGCCGAATTGCCGCTGGAATTCAGCGGCAATTCAGCAGCAAGCAGATTCAGATCAGATAATCTGAATCGGCCCACAGCACTCCGAAAGGGGCCAGAATGGGCCATTTTCGGGAGTGCATTCGGTTCAGACGAACTGAATGCACATCCCTACATGTGACCTGGCAGGAGCATGTGAGATAGTGATCCGTTGTCCTGCTTCTTCCAGACTCATTTGCAGAACCAAGAGCTTGACTGTCTGTGCTTGGAGGTCATGGACTACCCATTTCCACCCCTTTCCTTTCTGCCAGCTGTAAGTCTGCAGATGAGCGGGGTGTAGTCACGATAAGTGAAAACCATTGGGGAATCCCTTCGTGGAGTTATGCAACTATCATCATAGATGTATAAAGTCAGGAAAAAATGAAACAGTAATGGCCCTTATTTCAAATTAACCTCAGCAGTAATGTATTGATTGATTGATTTACGGTATCTATAGTCAAGCTTTCTCAGAAGGACTCAAGGCAAATTCCACATAGTGCGCCAGCCCAATCACACACAAAAAAATGAGACATTCCATAAGCAATGCAGTAGGCTTGTAGAAGTCTGGAACCAAAAAAACCTGAAAGATAGCATAAGTACTAACTTAAGTGACTAAGCAGTACAAGAAAGATAGAAACATAGGCAATGCATACAGTAAGCTATACACAGCAGTATAGACCACAGTTCCTAATCATTTCACCAGGTAAATTTATAACCCGTTTTGTACAGTGCAAGTTTATTACCTTCTGGAATAATTCTGTTTAGTATAGTTTGCAGAAACCCAGGAGAGAATGGGAGCCTTCCTGACCACAGTGGAGCAGCCACAACCAGTGTTCCCTCTAAGCTGAGTCAGTGTGAGCTAGCTCACAGTTTTTTAGCCTCCAGCTCACACACTTTTGTCTTAGCTCAGGAAGGAGGGCTCCAGAGCAAACTAATTTATGCAGTAGCCAAATTGCTTGCTCACAACTTTACAGCCAGTAGCTCAGAAAGTAGAATTTTTGCTCACAAGACTCCACACCTTACAGGGAACATTGGCCACAACCCAATTTTAAATGGATTGAGGAACACAAGGCTGAAAACTTCAGCAACCCCACCCTGAAACGTTTAGACATGCATTTTCAAAACAAGAATTGACTCATTCATTGTCCCCTTTCTCCTAACAGAAATGTAAAGACAAGTCAAGACCAAAACCCCGAATGACGAAATTGAGCATCATAACCAATATCAGCCTGACTACCCTTCCCATGATGGATGCTGCCCTGGATCATTACTATAACCCTAATTACACTTACTCTTCTTTCCCAAGTGACGGTATCAATTATGAGAATGTTTCAGAAGAGATTTCATCTCATAATACCACTGGTAATGGAAGAGAAAAGAGTATTGTTGATAATGTAGTTATTAGTATCTCCATATGGGTCATCTGCATTTTCGGAGCCGTGGGGAACGGGATTGTCATCTGGCTTCTTGGCTTCCGCATTAAGAGGAATCCTTTCAGCACCTACATCTTGAACTTGGCCATCGCTGATTTGGGGGTCCTTCTCTCAGTTACATTTATAGCTGTTGATTTGTGGATTGCATTTCTTTATGATTTTCCCATTGCGTTCCCAGTGTTCTTGTTCCTATTCCTATCAACGTACAGCACTAGTCAATTTCTGCTCATGGCTATCAGCATTGACAGGTGTGTGGCCGTCTTCTTCCCACTTTGGCATCGATGCCACCGGCCACCGCATTTGTCCACCATTGTGTGTGCACTGATTTGGGTCCTCTCCTTCCTGCTTACTACAATTACCTACACTCTCATATATCTTAATTTACATGAAAGAGAGATTGAAGAGTATTACCAGTTTATTGCGAATGCCCTGCTTTGCCTCCCAGTCATGACGATTGCCACTCTGGCCCTTTTCATCAAAGTCTGTTTGAAAGCACAACAGCATCGGAAGGGGAAGCTTTTGACCATCGTCTTGCTCACTCTTCTCTTCTTCCTCCTCTTTGCTTCCCCACTGAATGTCATGTTCATCCTCCACATTTTCAATTACTTACCATCGTACGCATTTCACGGTGCAACTGTATTAGCCTGTTTAAATAGCAGTGTAAACCCAGCTATTTATATCCTGGTTGGGAGACAAGGGAAGTCTAGACAGAGGGAGAACATGAAGATAGTCTTCCAGAAGGTTTTCAAGGAGGAAGAAAGCTGTACTGAGGGAACCCCAGTTGAAACCCAGTTATGATGCCTATCCTAAGCGCCAAAAGTCTGTTCCTTTGTTCCAGGCAGATTCCATTATAGTTCTATGACACATAAGGAAAACCTTCAGAATTATGACAGATTCTGCATCGAAGTTTTAAAATAAATTCACTGCCTCTAGACACCCCCCCCACCGATGTCCTTTGGAAAGGAATAACACCACTGGAACTGAGAATAATGGGCTTAGAACGATGAGTGCTGTTTTGCAATCCTTCTTCCCTGCCATAAATACCTGGAATCCAGATATGTTCCTCCCACCTAGTCAGAACAAGCCAGCCAGCTCCCCTGAAAGGAGTCATTACAGTACTCCTTTCTTCGGCCATTCTGCTGTAATCCACCATGGATGGAAGCTCACCAGGGCCAGATTAAGGCCAACCGATGCCCTAAACACAGCCCGACAAGGGTGCCCGTTGGCCCTTTCATCCATTGTTCATGCTATGAGACAGAAACAAATGTGATATCCGATGACAAGTTTAGTCAAAAAGCAGCAGATAAGGACAATTAGAACAAATTCAACTGGCCACTGTGTGACACAGAGTGTTGGACTGGATGGGCCTTTGGCCTGATCCAACATTGGCGTCTCTTATGTTCTTATGTTCTTATGAATGCGGCAGTGGAAGGGTTAAGGGCATGTTCGCTGGGGGAAAACCTCTGTGGCGCCCACCCTTCCCTTGGAGCCCTAAGCATGTGCTTCTTTTGCTCGATGGTTAATCCAGGGCTGAGAATCACAATCGAGTCTTACAACTCCTAGTTGAATTAATTCCACAGCATCCCTAGGAGCATCTGCTTCCTCGTTCTCATGTTTCATCCTTTTTCCCCCCTTGGGGTACCTTGCAGATTGAGACCCTGGGCAGGATAGTATACTGAGAATACAACTGGACAGCTGTAAAGGTAAAGGTAATGTTTTCCCTTGCTCAAAAGCCAGTTGAATCCGACTCTAGGGTGCGGTGCTTGTCTCAATTTCCAAGTCAAAGAGCTAGCGCTGTCTGAAGATGTTTCCATGGTCATGTGGCCGGCATGACTAGATTCCAAGGCACACAAAATGCTGTTACATTCCCACGGAAGTGGTACCTATTTATCTACTTGCAATTTCTTGGTTTTGAACTGCTAGGTTGGCAGGAGCTGGGACCATAGACAGGAGCACTCAGGTCTTGAATGGCTGAACTACCAACCTTCCAGACTTCAGTTCAGCGTCTTAACCACTGAGATACAATTGGTACCTACTGGGCAAATTTAATGTAGTTTGAAGAAGAAGGATTCTACCCTTTCTTGTTTGAGCTTTAACATCCTTTGTGTGCTTGCTCAGGCGTAAGTGCTTGTTGAGTTCAGTGGAGTTTCCTTCCAAGAAAGCATGTCTAGAATAGCAGACTTACTCTTTTACCTGATAGGTTCATGTGCCAGATGTGTCTTACTGTCAGCAAGCTGTCATGATTTGTTCATTGTATATATGCTTCACCTGTTGGGACCTCTTAACATGCAATTCTTTCTGTATTAACTCATATGTTGATAGTTGTTGCCTAGTGACCAATGCGCATGCTCATAAACGGCAAGCTTGTTAGCGTAACGCAGAAACACTTCAAGGACAGGTGGGAGATAAGGGAGCTAGCTTATGTCTACTAATATCGCTCATAGCATGGGAACTAAGATGTTTTGGAATATCCAAGCCGTTGAGATTCCCACTACTTTGGCGCGGTTCTTCCTGGGCGGGAAAGTGTCTCATTGGTATAGAGTCTGTTTGAACTTTGTTCATGTTACCTGCTTGATGTATTACACACCATTCTAAACAGAAATCTTGTAAGTGAAACACCTTTTAATAAAGTCATCCTCTGGACTGAGAGAAGTGGCTTGTTAATCGATGGTATCATCACACTTACTCCTATTGCAAAATATGCAGCAAGTAATTTATTAATACCCATGACAAAGAAGGATTACATATGCCTGTACTTCTTAAATTTCCTGTCTATAACCTTGTTAATGGCCTTATCTCTAAAGCAAATGAAAAACTGTATATGATGTCTGGCTGACTGTTCTCTTGCCATGCAGTTTCACATGGAAATAGAAAGGGGAAGCTGTTTTGTTTTCCGGATAAGCATTTCCAGACCTATATTAAGTTCCATAAGGGTAGCCACTTCAGTCTGCCATAGAAGAGCTAGATGCCAGTTCAGTAGCCACGCGGTAGACCAACAAGATTTTGGGGCAATACATTTCGAAGAGGCAAAGGTCTGACAAAGGGAGCTTTTACTCTGGAAATATCAAATCCCCAAAGACAATGGAAATAAAACCGATCTAAAGAAAAGGATGGAACAGATGTAATAAATCAAATCAAAGAACAATGATCTTTGATACAAAAATGAGCAGAAAATAAAATGGAACAGTCCATGTCTCTGAAGGGGAGCTTTAGAAAACCAGATCAAATTTGAAGGTTAGAACCTTCAATAATGACCCCAACGAGACTTGTAACAGAGATTTCCACACAGAAGGAGTTGAGGTTTCCATTTTTAACTGAAGCATGATAATTTATTTACATTATTTTTATATATATAATATATCAAATATATTTATATGCAAATAATGCAAATAAATTACATACTGTAAGTCAATACAGATAATAGGATAAGACACAGTCAGTCAATTCACACTGTAAGTCAATGCAGACAACAGTATAAGACACTGTAAGTCAAGGTATACGGTAACACAATGCAGACAGTGTGGTAAGAAAAAGGCTCTCAGCACG
>NW_015162666.1:9860-17993 GCF_001447785.1 Gekko japonicus
GTGAACAAGAATATGCTGTGAAATAGGCTCCCATTTTTAAATAATCTAAACTGATTGTTTTATCTTTTCTAAAATGTAACCTATTGTAAACAGATTAACTTCAAAAAGTGAACTTGCTATAGCCCAGGTAAGACACACACAGGCTAAGTTCAGACTGGCAGTTTGAAGCGGGAGGGAGTCGTTGCAAAAAAGAGCCGGAACGAACTGTTCCGGGTTTTCCCAGTCACACTACGCAGACTGATGCAGAAGCATACCAGGAGGAGGTGCGAGGGAGCATTCACACTGTTGGCCTGGAGGCATGGCTGTAAGCAGCATTTTCCTCACGGCAGGCACCTAGGTGCAGCGGCAAATAGGGCAGGATCCGGCCGTTGTGGGCCATAGGCCAGCGACATAACTACACCTTCTTCAAGGCCTTCCTGGTGCCAGAGTGAGGTTCGGAGGTCAGTCAGAGTAAACGGCCGGCGCACATATTAACACGGGCTGTTCCCAGCTTTTAGCAGTTAGCGTTCACACTTCCAGGAAGCGGAATGAAGTGGGATAAACCAGCTCTCCAGGGTTTGCTACCACTCTCACCAGGTATCTTTTAAATCCAGGAGGCGCTACAAGACGGGTTGAGTACGGGTGGGGAACGCCAGACAGATGTGCCTGTGTGAACGGCCCCTTTAATCCGCTTGTGAAACGTTCCTCACACGGGCCTATATCGGGGCAAACTGCCAGTCGGAACTTGGCCACAGAGAGAGAGAGAGGCATTATAGAAGATGAAACACAGAAGGCTAAAACAAGGGCCAAAGAGGCTCAACATCTAAGGGATGAGAGGGTGGGGGTCAGTTGCCAAAAGTACCTGCATGAGAGAATACTCTTAACCCTTTCCCTTCCAGATCCTCTGGCATGCAGTGTTACAATATCCAACACGTCCTACCCCAGGTAAAAATTGTCACAAGAACCATTAAGAAAGCCCTTGCCTTCATCAGAAGAAGAAGAGAAGAAGAGATTGGATTTATACCCCGCCGTTCACTACCCAAAGGTGTCTCCGAGCGGCTTACAAACTCCTTTCCCTTCCCCTCCCCACAACAGACACCCTGTGAGGCAGGTGGGGCTGAGAGAACTCTTGACAGAAACTGCTCTTTTTTCAAGAACAGCTCTTATCAGAACTATGGCTTGCCCAAGGTCATCCAGCCAGGTGCAAGTGGAGGAGTGGCGAATCAAACCCGGTTCTCCCAGATTAGAGTCCACGCACTTCACCACTACACCAAACTGGCTCTCTCTCTCATCACCTTCCATAGAGAAGACATAATGCAGTCCAGGGCTCAAGTTAGTGTCGTTCAACTGGTGTTGTTTTCGTCCATGATCCTTGCTGCCCCCGTGTTCCAAGCACACAACCGGTCTCTCTCTCTCTCTCTCTTGCACACTAGTAGAACTTCTTCCAAGCGTGGCATGAAACGGCTGGGCCCTTGGCCAAGAGCCACAAGGCAAGAGCCATACCAAGAGGCTCACACCTGTAGCGCACTGACCCTTGGATACTAGGGCTTCATTACCGAAGGCACAGAAAGCACAGGAGGCAGACTCAAGGCAGGTCATGTGGGCATTTCTTCTTCTCTCCCCATCCTGGCTGGACCCAGAGGGGCTCAGAACGCCTCTCTCAGGGCCCTGGTGCATCAACTCTTTGAAGCCAGAGATGACTTCCCTTCCAAAGCTGCAATTACAGAGGCCAAGTAGAGAAGCACCATAAAATCCAGTGCCGTGGCAGCCCAAAAGATGATGCAGGAGAATCAGTGATGGAGTTGAAAGAACAATTTGAAGGTGGACAAGGTTTAGTTTTGTTCCCCTATATATTCATATGTATCTCCTTTGGAACACCACTTTGGCTGGCCCAGTCCTCTGTAGGTGCACACGTGCCAACCTTTCCGATGCCACGACAGAGCCTGGCAAGTAGCACTTGCCAAGTTTCTCCCCGATAGGGTTGCCATCCTCCAGGTGGGGCCTGAAGATCTCTTGGAATTAGAACCAATCTCCAGGCTGCAGAGATCAGTTTCCCTGGAGAAAATGGCTGCTTTGTAGGGAGGGCTGTATGGCGAGTAGACCCGGATGATTCACCTCCTCTCCCCAAACCCCATCCTCACCTGGTTCTATCCCCAAAACTGCAGGAATTACGCAACCTGGAGTTGGCAACCTTACTCTCCAACCTTATTCTTGAATTATTTTATCTAGAGAGCCAGTTTGGTGTAGTGGTTAAGTGCGTGGACTCTAATCTTGGAGAACCGAGTTTGATTCCCCACTCCTCCACTTGCACCTGCTGATGTGACCTTGGGTCAGTCACAAGCTCTGGCACCAGTGTTCCCTCTAAGCTGAGTTAGTGTGAGCTAGCTCACAGGTTTTTAGCCTCCGGCTCACACATTTTTGTCTTAGCTCAGGAAGGAGGGCTCCAGAGCCAACTAATTTTTGCAGCAGCCAAATTGCGCACTCACAACTTTAATGCCTGTAGCTCACAAATTAGAATTTTGGCTCAAAAGACTCCATAGCTTAGAAGGAACATTGTTTGGCACAGCTGTTCCTGAAAGAGCCCCACCCACCTCGCAGGGTGTCTGTTGTGGGGAGGGGAAGGGAAAGGAGTTTGTAAGCCACTCTGAGACTCCAAGTGAAGGGCGGGGTATAAATCAAATCTCTTCTTCTTCTTCTTCTTCTTCTTCTTCTTCTTCTTCTTCTTCTTCTTCTGATGGTTCTGACATGTAGTATGCATTTTTTATTTCACACGATAATCCAGTTGGAGAGATTGAAAACGGAAACGGAAAGGCAGAATATTAACATAATACAGAAATATATTTCCATGGGGTCTGGGCCCAGAGAGCCTTTTTAGGACATAAGCCTCACATTGTAAACGCCTCCTCCATCTTTCACTGAAGGCTGTCTTGACATCTAAGATAAGAATGTTTTCTCATGTGATATGATCAAGCTAACTGTAGGATGTCTTATACCATTTCAACTGAGCTTGGTGAACAGCAGACACTTGCCCTGCTCAGTGGGAACTGGAAAGGTCCATCTGCAAGTCCGCTGTCATTTCAGCCCAGGAGAAGGGACAGTTGCCATCTTCTGCCCAAAAAGGCTAACCTCAGAAACTGTCTCCATTGAAGGCACCACATTCAGCTGCGTGGAGTGGAAATCCATGGCATCTCCGGAAGGGGGCTTTGACGCTTGAAAGCTCCTACCCTGGAGATCTTGATGGTTTCTAAGGTGCTACTGGACTCAGATTCAGCTCGTCTACTGCAGAGCAAGATGGCTGTCTTCTGAAACTATCTTCCAGTCACCATATCTGAAGAAAGCTGATCCTTCACAGGTATGTGTCAATCTCACTTCCCCATTAGCTCATTCTGTGGGGGCAGGAAATGCATTTTGCACACGGAGAGTCATCTGATTCACAGGGGTTCTTCATGGCTGGAGGAGATGGTTTTCAATGGAGATTCCAGAGTATAACCGAGCATCTCTGGGAATCATGGAGAGTCCTTGTCAGTTTGAAGAAACTATCCTGGACTGTCTCATAGACTGTTCCACTCAGCATAAGGCAGCCTCATATGTTCATGTGGTGTGGTGGTTAAGAGAGTGGGACCAGTTATCTGGGAGTCCCAGTTTCAAATCCCCACCCATGCCATGGAAACTCACTGGCTAACCTTCAGCCAGTCATGGTCTCTAACCCTAACATACCTCACAGGGTTGTTGTGAGGATAACACTGAAAAGAGGAGAATGAGATAAGCGCTTTGGAACCCCATTGGGGAGAAATGTGGGGTATAAATGAGACATTCTTTATCCTGATTGGTTAAATAGGATGCTTTAAATAAAGGAACTGTCTGGGTGTTGAGTATTTGCCCTTTGCTTGAGGACAACTTGGCTCTACAACCATAGGTAGGTGATTCCTGGACCAGAAGTTTATATCTGAGAACCAATTGGCATGTGATTGCCCTTTTAGAGGCCTCATATGTACTTTTTAGGAGCTGCGGTGGCTCAAGTGGTTAAGACGCAGAACTGCAGGCTGTGGAAGGTCAGTAGTTCAGCAGTTCGAGACCCGGGTGCCGCATGATGGAGTGAGCTCCCGTCTCTAGCTCCAGCTCCTGCCAACCTAGCAGTTCGAAAGCAAGAAATTGCAAGTAGATAAATAGGTACCGCTTCGGTGGGAAGGGAACAGCGTTCCGTGCGCCTTGGTGTTTAGTCATGCCGGCCACATGACCACGTAAACGTCTTCGGACAGCGCTGGCTCTTCGGCTTTGAAACAGAGATGAGCACCACAACCCTAGAGTCGGATTCGACTGGCTTTCGAGCAAGGGAACCTTTACCTTTACTTTATGTACTTTTTACTCTGTGCCTGGTGGTTTTATCTTGAAACAACTTGCTTCTGGTCCTTATTGAATTTATACTTTGTATTTATATGATTGGACTATATTTGTATAATAGCCAATATGTTCCTCACTATTTACCTCTGAGGAAGGCCTATGTAGGCCGAAACACGTCAGGTCAGCTTTATCAGCCCTTGTGTTTTATCGTTTGTTATCTATACATAACATGTGATTGGGCCCCTATATAATTTTAAAATTTGTGATTAATAAATACATGTATCTTTTATGTATTTCCTTCATTACGTTTTTAATATTGGCCCCCTTTCTTGCATTTGACTCACCTTTGTCAGGTTCTGGGGTTTGAGTCCACCACGTTAGAGACCTTGTGGGTCTCCGAGGTGCCCCTTATACTACTGCAGGCCAATATGGCTACCCCCTGAAACTCTATATGTGCCTCAGGTATTGACATAAGAACATAAGAGACGCCAATGTTGGATCAGGCCAAAGGCCCATCCAGTCCCACACTCTGTGTCACACAGTGGCCAGAAATACCAGGTGCCATCAGGAGGTCCACCAGTGGGGCCAGGACATTAGAAGCCCTCCCACTGTTGACCCCCCCCCAAGCACCAAGAAGACAGAGCATCCCTTGCCCCAGAGCCCCTAGCTATACCTTGTGGCTAATAGCCACTGATGGACCTCTGCTCCATATGCTTATCTAATTCCCTTTTGAAGCCGTCCATGCTTGTAGCACCCACCACTTCCTGTGGCAGTGAATTCCAAGTGTTAATCACTCTTTGGGTGAAGAAGTACTTCCTTTTAACCCGACCGCTCTGCAGTTTCATGGAGTGCCCACGAGACCATGTCTAACATATCCTATTATTCAGCTGATCGCCCTAAAAGGGTCCTTTTCCTTTACCTCTTCCTCCCTCCCTTTCTCTGATTCCTTTCCAGTTTCATCCGTTTCTCTCTGTTCTCTCAGTTTAAGAGGGCAGCTGTGCCAGTCTCTGGTAGAACCGCTAGATTTGAATCCAGTAGCTCTTTAGAGACCCACAAGATCCCCAGAGCGTAAGCGTTCGAGAGTCAACGATCCCCTCGTCGGACATCTCTGTGTCACCGTCAATATTTCTTGTGTCTCCTCGATGCTTCTCCAACAGGGTGGGCCAAGATTACTTGAGGCTCCATCTGCATGTTCCTCGTGTTTGCGGAGAGACAGCACAGGGAATGTGTATTAAATGTGTGATGGGAGGTTTGCGCTTTCCAGGGGGCTGCCAGACCTTTTTCTGTTTGTAATCACAGCTTGTAACCGAATGGGTGTTGTGTACTTTGGATCCAAGGTTGTACTTTGACAGAGAGATAAACCAGTTCACGTATCCTGGAGTAAGTTTTCGATACAATAAAGGCTGATCAATCCAATGAGGAAAAAATACCTGGATGGAGGGGGGCTACATCACTCTAAGGGTGTCTAGGTGTTATCTCCTTGAATGGGATGCCTCTCTTTGTCTTAACCTGGGAGCTGCCTTCTGACCCCTCCTCTCTCGCTCCCTTTGTCCTCTTACTGCCTCTCCTCATGGCCTTCCATGGAGACATCTGTCCCTCCAGGTCTCTCCTGCAGAGACAATGCCCGGCCTCTCATCCTCCTACACACATGATGCCAGACAGGCCAGCCATTTGTGCTAGGGAAAGTACTCCTCAGGTTAGGCTTCTCTCTCTTCTTTCAACTGCAACCTGAATGTGAGCTGGATCTACTTAAATAAATGTAAGTTTACTTTTTTGCAACATACTTCTTGGGATATTGATTTACTGCACTGCATGTCATGCTTCTACGATTGGGCAAACTCTGCTATATTAACCAAATGTCCCGATACGGCTGTTGTACCCCTTTTCAATGTTCATAGTGGTCAACATGTCCCTGAGGCCATTCATGTATTGAAGGCTAGATCTGCAACCCAGCTCTTGTATGGTGTTCCTTTCTGGGTCTGTGCATGTGAGCTGCAAAATCGTCATGTGGTTCCCCAGAGAACAGAAGGACTTTGTGACAGGTCGATGGACCTTAAGGAGCAGAGTCTCCTTCCCTGAGTCACTGAACATGCATTTTCTATGTATTACAGGGTATGTCTACTCTGTTCTTGACCACTCCCAGAGGAATGCAGATATGTACATAGGACTGGGAGCCAGGATCAATGCATTTAGAGGTTAACAGGTTGACTCCAGTCAAAATGGGAGAATCACATAAGAGCACAGACCTGACCATTGCTTCATTTTTTTATTTTTCTCTACTTTTTCTAGTTATAATTTCACAACCTGGAGGTGGACAAGTATAACTGGAAAACCCAAACGTCTCCTGTCTCCCAGTCCTATGTACATATCTGGAGAACCTTACCTGTTCTCCAGTTCACAGAATTTTCTAATCTCTCCCTGTTCCTGCCCCATACAGAGCCGCATCATCTGAGTCTAGCAGATTCTGGCTATCAAACGGAGCAAACATGATCATCTCCTCATCTCTTCCTCTCAAGGATATGACCGTTAGAAGCAATCCTTTCTCGGTCTACATCTAGATGTGCCCTGAACTCGCTCCCCTGCCCTTCGTCCTTACTGGTTTACTCTTCAGATAAGGTGAAAGAACAAAATGCACTTGATTGGGCTTCATCCCCATCTAGATCTTGATTAGGGTTGCCTATCCCCAGTTGGGGGTGTGGGATCCCCCAATTTTGAACCGCACCTTCCGCTTCAGGGCTATCTGGATCCAGGGGAATTACCCCAACCCCAAAAGGCAAGAAACCAAAAATATATGTAATGTTGGCATGTCGGTGACATGGGGGGGGCGGTGCTCTGGTTTTGGAGCAAAACTCTATGGTACAAAGCTATTTCTACCATAGAGGTTTTGCCCACAAACCAGAGTATTTACCTGCTGTTGGGTGTGGCCTATTATGCTAATGAGTTCCTGCTGGGCTTTTTCTACAAAAAGAGCCCTGCCCCGGCCTATTCACTCCCTGCTCCCAGTAAGTGCACCCCAATCCCCCGCCCACTCGTCTTACAGACCTGGCAAATGTAATCTTGATCATACACCTACAGCTTGCTTCAGCTGGAATTTTGTACTATAGTCATTGTGAATCCTTCACAGATAGAAATCAATAGGTTTGTTTGGTAAATCTGCATTACCTGTCTTGAGCCTGAGAAGAAATTGAACAGTGAATATCATTAAATGAATTCCAATGGTGACTCAGATTCAAGTAGGAACTCCTTTGCATCTTAGGCGACACACCCCTGATGTAGCCAATCCTCCAAGAGCTTACAGTGGCCCCTGTAAGAAGAGCTCTGTAAGCTCCTGGAGGATTGGCTACATTAGGGGTGTGTCACTATTCAACATGATCAATAAAAAGCTCCCCCAGTGGCAGGAGAGGAAACAGCCAGTGTGCCAGCCAAACCTCATGGGAGCTGAGGAGGAGCACTCACCATTCTGCAGCTGTGGGGTGGGCTCTGATGCTGGGGGCAGGGAGAAGGCTCTCGCAAGGGCAGTGCTGGCTTCCCCTCTCTCTTTTCCTCTTTCTCCACTCCTATTGTCATGGGGGAAGGGGAGTAACAAAAACAATGGCCCTGCATTTTCAGATCTCAAAAAAAAACAAAACTTGGGGGAAAATCTAAAACAGGTCTTGTCTTTTGTTGTTGTTCAGTCACACAGTCGAGTCCGACTCTTCGCGACCCCATGGACCAGCTCCCGCCAGGCCCTCCGGTCTTCCGCCGTCCTCTGAAGTTTGCTCAATTTCATGTTCATTGCATCGATGACACTGTCTAACCATCTCATCCTTTGCC
>NW_015162666.1:18379-18685 GCF_001447785.1 Gekko japonicus
GCTTTCCTCCCAAGGAGCAGGCGTCTTTTAATTTCATGGCTGCTGTCACAGTCTGCGGTGATCTGGGATCCCAGGAACATGAAGTCTGTCACTACTTCCACGACTTCCCCTTCTATTTGCCAAGGAGTGATGGGACCGGATGCCATGATCTTAGTTTTTTTGGTGTTGAGCTTCAAGCCCACTTTTGCACTCTCCTCTTTTACCCTGAGCAAGAGGCTCTTTAGGTCCTCTTCACTTTTTGCCATTAGAGTGGTATCGTCTGCATATCTGAGGTTGCTGATCTTTTTCCCAGCAATCTTAATTCCG
>NW_015162666.1:19212-22161 GCF_001447785.1 Gekko japonicus
TTGTATCCCAGTACTGACGTTTGCACTCTCTTGTTGACTATAAAGGCCACACCATTTTTTCTACGAGATTCCTGGCCACAGTAGTAGATATAATGGTCTTTTGAGTTAAATTCGCCCATTCCTGTCCACTTTAGTTCACTGATTCCTAAGATATCGATGTTCACTCTTGCCATCTCATTTTTGACCACGTCAAACTTACCTTGATTCATAGATCTTACATTCCAGGTTCCTATGCAGTATTGTTCTTTGCAGCATCGGACTTTCCTTTCACCATCAGACACATCCACAACTGAGCGTCCTTTTGGCTTTGGCCCAGCCGCTTCACTCTTTCTGGGGTTACTTGTATTTGCCCTCTGCTCTTCCCCAGTAGCATATTGGACACCTTCCGACCTGAGGGGCTCGTCTTCCGGCATCATATCTTTTAGCCTTTTGATACTGTCCATGGGGTTTTCTTGGCAAAAATACTGGAGTGGGTTGCCATTTCCTTCTCCAGGGGATCACGCTTGGTCTGAGTTCTCTGCTGTGGCCTATCCATCTTGGGTGGCCCTTCACGGCATAGCCCACAGCCTCATCAAACCATGCAAGCCCCCTCGCCACGACAAGGCAGTGATCCATGAGGGGGAGGTCTTCTCTAGGTGCTGTTTAATATATGTGAATAAGAAGAATTCTAGATGGCTCCCAGCAGGCTTAATTTGGGTCTAGGCCTGCTCCTAAGAACCCCTAAGAGTCAGCCAGCTTTTTAAAATCAGCCTATTCATCTCTTAATAGGTCCTGATCTCCCAGCAATGTTTCCGGATTTTCCACATGCTTGACTTACCCCTGAGCACTGGGATTGGTTCAGGCACAGCTCTTCTGCACATCTTCTCTCCCTCTGCATTTCCACATTTGTGGAATCCATTTATTTTCTTCTGGACATGTTTGAAATTATCAGGACTTTGGAGGGAGGATGCTGTTGTCATTGGTGGTTTCACAAAAACACACAACCATTCTTTTCAAAATGGCATTGGAATATCGATACATCAGTAGACCGTTGAAAGTCTCTAGGTCCTTCCTTCATGGAGCCATGCCTTTCCCCCTTATGTCTCAGCTTTCTTTAAGAAGATAATTTTGATCCCAAGAGAGAATTTGTTTTCATTATTCATGAATATATAATTTAGAAAATCACAGTTACAATACCTGTAAGAATATACAAAATGAAACTGGTCAATTCAGTTCGAGACCACTGTGAAGGTTGTCTCACAAGTCCCTTTCCGTTCCTTTGGGTAGGTCCCCAGGGGGTGGGAAAACCTTGCAGTTCTCCCAGGCTTCTGCACAGTGACACCACCCCTTCCCCTCATTTCCCAAGAGACTCCAAAAGAGAATTGGGAAGTTCTGCTGCCACCAGTGACTCATAGGGCAAGACTGTCAGCCACTGCCCCCACCACCACCCCAGCCAGGTCGAGTGAGGCACAGGCATGGCTGCCCACAGGTCAAGTGTCCAGGAGGGTTGCTCAAGCATCAAGAAGTGGCCCACCCCCCTCCCCCTCCATGCAGTACCAGAGGCCGGGTGCGGAGTCTCCCTGGTGAGGGTGGCTGTGGAGGACTCAGGGGTATCCCTCCCTCTCTGCCACCACAGGGACCTTGAGGGAGGAGGAAGAAGAGTGGCCCGATCGTCACCAGGTGCGGCGTCCTGGGGGTCTGCCTGGCTGCTTTCTACAGTGCACCCCCCCCAAGGCACCCAGGACTCTTCAGCTGACCTTGGCGGCCAGGGGATGCAACCAAAGTCACCTGGAACCAGGGCCAGGCCCAGACCAGCTGCTCTCCACGTCCCCAGCATGGTTCTCCGGCCCAGATGGCCTCCCCATCGATCACCAGGTCAGTGGGTCCCCGCAGTGCTCCAAGGCTCACTCTGCTCTCTGGCTGCCTGCAGGCTGCCGCCGCCTTCCCTCCCTCCTTTTTGTCCACGCCCCCCCCCCCCAGCAGACACTTACTGGCTCAAGCTCCCCCGGTCTTTAGGGCATCCATGGTGGCACCAACTCAGCCCTGTGATGACTATTAGTGCCCCACAGAGCACTGCACGCAGAAAGCCCGATGCCACCCACCCATGGGGGCAGCCAGGAAAGTGCGCGGCTCGACCTAGGCATGCCCCCCCACCTCAGCTCCTTGCAGAAGGGGGCAAAAGAGCCCGTGCTCCTCGAGGGAAAGGGGTGGAAGCAGCAGTGCGTTCCTCCAAGTGCCTCTCCCCCCAGCTGAACAGGGTGTGAGGCGAGGAAGGGGAGGGGAGGCTGGGGCAGGGCGGCAGGTAGGCCAGAGTGGAACTCTCATCAAGCTGGTATCCAAGGCAACTGCCTAAATTGTGTCTATGATGGTCCGGCCCTGATAGTCAACCATTCTCACAGGGACTCAAAGCATTAGTGAGCAAGCATATTCACAAAAAAATGAGACATTCAACAACCAATGTATTAGGCTTGTAGAAGTCTGGAACCAGAAAGAACAGAAGGATAGCAGAAGTATTCACTTGAATCATTAAGCAGTAGTCACTCATCTCTCCTTATATATAATTGAGTAAGAACATTCTATATTGAACATTCTAAATTTGGCCCATTTAGTGTATGGACGCTTGAACTGTCAGTCAGAAGACGCTGGCTGGGTTGACTGGCTGCTTTGTGCAGTCCCGCCCAGCGTTTCAAGGTCTTTTGCATATGGAAGCTGATTGGACTTCACTCCATTCCACATCTCATCCCCCCCCCCCCAAGGCAGTTGGAATGTCTGGTGGTGTGTAGGTCCCAGGATCATGTTTTAAAAGCTGCCTGGGGGATTATGGACCACTCACACACTTTCAACCTTAACATACCTCATAGGGGGGGGGTCTGAGGAGGAGGAGGAGGAAGAGGAGGACCTCAGACAGATACAATGCCATACTCCCCACCCTCCAAACAAGCTGTTGCCAGTCTCCAGGTGACAGCTGGA
>NW_015162666.1:22294-22573 GCF_001447785.1 Gekko japonicus
GCAATTTATCAACAGAGTGGTGTTTTGGCAAATCTTTAGGAATTGTTTGGTGCATTTACGATGGGGCACCCACCCAGAGCCTCTGGCATTTTCTCACTCTGCTGGCATCAAAACCAATTTAAGGCAAAATAAGAGGCTACTGAGAGGGGAGGAGATAAGGTTGCCAGCTTTAGGTATGGAAAATCCTGGAGATTTGAGGAGTGGAGGCCGGAGAGGGGGACATCAGACAGGTTACAGTGCCATAGACGCCACCCTCCAACCCAGCTATTTGCTCCTGGG
>NW_015162666.1:25406-30537 GCF_001447785.1 Gekko japonicus
ATGCCACCGGCCACCGCATTTGTCCACCATTGTATGTGCACTGATTTGGGTCCTCTCCTTCCTGCTTGCTGCAATTACCTTCACTCTCGTATTTATTCATTGGTATGGCACAAATATTAAACAGTGTAACCAGTTTATTGTGAATGCCCTGCTGTGCCTCCCAGTCATGACAATTGCCACTGGGGCCCTTTTCATCAAAGTCTGTTTGAAAGCACGACAGCATCGGAGGGGGAAGCTTTTGACCATCGTCTTGCTCACTCTTCTCTTCTTCCTCCTCTTTGGTTTCCCACCGAATGTCATTTGCATCCTCTCCATTTTCAATTACTTACCAGACTACTTACCACACGGTGCAATACTATTAGCCTGTTTAAATAGCAGCGTAAACCCAGCTCTTTTGCAATCCTTCTTCACTGCCATAAACCCCTGGAATCCAGAGATTTTCCTCCCACCAAGTCAGAACAAGTGAGCCAGTCCCCATGAAAGGAATCATTACAACACTCCTTTCTTCAGCCCTTCTGCTCTAATCCACCATGGATGGAAGCTCACCAGGGCCAGATTAAGGCCAACTGATGCCCTAAGCACAGCCCAACAATGGTGCCCACTGGTCCTTCCAATGCTTAACTGTCAAGACAGAAGCAAAATGCTCACGCCATGAGACAGGGGGAAAATGTGATATCTGGCAACACCCTTACAGTCGAACGTGGCAGATAAGGACATTTGCCAAAAAAATTGACTAAAATCAAGTGTGGCTGTGAAAAAGTTAAGGGCATGATGGCTAGGGGGGAAACTTCTGTGGTCGTCCCCTTCCATTGGTGCCCTAAGCATGTGCTTATTTTTCTTAAGGGCTACTCCAGGGCTGAACGTCACAACCAAGCCATACAACTCCCAGTTGATTTAGTTCCCCAGCATCCCTAGAAACATCTGCTTCCTCATTCCCATATTTCACTTTTTTTTCCCTTGGGGTACCTTGCACATTATGATCCTCGGTAGGATAGTTTGCTGAGGATAGAACTAGACAGATGTAGGCCAGTGAGAAATTAGAGAGGTACATTTGGTACCTACTAGGCAAATTTAATGTATGTTGGTTGAGTAGAATTTTACCCTTTTTAAAACTGTAAGTTCCTCTGTGTGCTTGCTCACACATCAGTGCTTGTTGAGTGAGATAGAAAGCATGTCTAGAATAGCAGACTTCCTCTTTTCCCTGAAAGGTTCATGTACCAGATGCTTCTTACTCCTGTTGGGAAATGTAAGCAAGTAACTAAGTAATTCTGTTGTTGTTGTTGTTGTTGTATGGCAGTGTGTGTAGTATAGCCAGGAGATCCAAATATTATCTGGCATCCAGCAGCTCTAGCTCGTTGGCATTATGCACCATAGGTGTCGAGCTAGGCTTAGAGTTGGGCTAAGAGAGCTCTGAAAGAGCTGTGACTGACCAAAGTTCACCTAGCTGGCTTCATCTGGAGGGGTGGGGAATTGAACCCAGTCCTCCAGATTAGAGTCCGTCATTCTTAATCACTTTGCCAAACTGGCTTTAAGTAATAGTAATGATAGAGGAGGACTACATAGTCCTTGCACAGATGCTGTACTTCTCAAACTTCCTGTTTATAACCTTGTTGATGACCATATCTCTAATGCAAATAAAAAGCTGTAGATGACATCTGGCTGGCTGTCCTCTTGCCATGTAGTTTCACATAGGAATAGCAAGGGAAAGCTTATTTGTTCTCAGGTTAATAATTTACAGACCTATCTTGAGTTCCGTGAGGGCAGCCATGTTGGTCTGCAGAAGAAGAGGAGACTGGATTTATACCCCACCCTTCACTCCCCAAAGGAGTCTCAGAGCAGCTTACAAACTCCTTTCCTTCCTCCTCCTCCCCACAACAGACACCCTGTGAGGTAGGTGGGGCTGAGAGAGCTCTGACAGAAACTGCTCTTTTTTTCAAGAACAGCTGGGCCAGAACTATGGCTTGCCCAAGGTCATCCAGCAGGTGCAAGTGGAGGAGTGGGGAATCGAACCCAGTTTTTCCAGATTAGATTCTGTGCACTTAACCACTACACCAAATTGGCTCCAAACTAGAAGAGCTGGATTCCAGTTCAATAGCCCCTCAGTAGACCAATGGTATTTGGTGGGGGATAAGTTTTTGAAAAAAGAAAAAAGAACTGTGACAATTTAGCGCTTGGTACTATATTCATAAATCATAATATACAATAACAGAAAATAAGTAATATATATAGTGAATGTAGACGGTGGTCTCTGGAATGGTGTGCCATTTCGACAATGATCTTCTTCTGAACAAGGATGTGTACCTTATCAAATACAACAATACAAGTCTCATTTAAAATTATATATAACAGTGTGCAAATATATAATATGAATAAGAATAAAAATAGTATGAAACGTTACATAAACTGTCTTTCAAGAATTCATTTCTCTTGGTGACGTATTGAAAATATACTGTTGATTCTAAAAAGTACAACAATAGCTGTTACAATACATTTTCATTGTTATTAAATAACAATTACAATTTAAAATCATCATATCTATGACCCATTGCAATAAAATGGTCCACAAGGGGGGCTTCTGTATGCTTGTGTTTAATTTTGGACTGTTTGGGGAGACCAGGTCTACCCACACCCTTCCACTATATTAGTAGACCTGGCCTCTGGAGAACAGGTCTACCCACCTCATTCCACTATCAGGACCTTTCTAGCGGTAAAGAGGCCAGGTCTACTAATATAGTGGAATGGGGTGGGTACATCTCCAGAGACCAGGTCTACCGATACACTGGAATAGGGAGGGTAGACCTGTTCTCAAGACACCAGGTCTACCAATACACTGGAATGGGGTGGGTAGACCTGTTCTCCAGACAACTCTGGAGAACAGGTCAACCTACCCCATTCCACTACATTGGTAGACCTGGCCTCTAAATAACAGATCTACCCACGCCATTCAAGCATACTGGTAGTTAAGGCCTCTTCACAGCTAAAATGGTGCCTTCCCCCCCACTTCACAGGCTTATGGGGGGAGCAGGTGAGGGGTGATGCCGCTGGGCCGTCCACCCTGGCCACATTTCCCCCCCTCACTCTATCGACATTTCTCCCTATGTCCCTTCATTCTTTCCCTCCCTCACTCTTTCTCCCTTCCTCCCCAACGCTTATACTTCCTCCCCCCCCCAAACCTCCCTATCTCCATCTCTGCCTGCCTGTCTTTCTGACTGTCTGTCTCTGTTCCCCCCCCTACCATCCTGTCTCTCTCTCTCTCCCAACCCCTCTGTCTATCTTCCTTTCTGTCTGTCTGTGGCGCATCCACCCACCCTACCTTTCACGGGCCCGTTGACTTCCTCCCCCCCTTCTACCTTTTTCTCTCTCTCTCTCCCAAACCCTCTATCTGTCTGTCTCTCTGTGTGTCTGTCTGTGGCCCACCTACCCACCCTACCTTTCTAGGGCCCGTTGACTTCATCCTCAACGGGCTTTGCAGCTAGTCATATATATGCACAAGGGCCAATGAACCTGACCTGACGTGTTTTGTACTGTTTGGGCCTTCTTCAGAGGTCAAACACAATGAGGTACAAACTGGCTTATAACAGAATACAATACAAAGTTGTCAGCTGGTGAAATCATGAGAGCCCCAAAGATGATGCAGGAGAATCAGGGATGGAGCTGAAAAAATAGTTCCACACCACATTGGATTAGGTTTAGTTCCTTTCCCCTATATATTGATATAAATCTCCTTTAGAACTCCACTTTGGTTGGCCCAATCCTCTGCATGTGTGTCACGACTCAGGTGGGGTGTGACCTGACACTGCCACCACTCTGGATTTAGGTTCCCTTGAGAAGGCCCAGAGCACCCTCCCAAGACCTTCAGACCTCCCTTTTGGCTGAATAATTCACGTGAGGACCAGGCAGAGTGAAACAAGGAAAAGGTTTATTTTATAGGAGGTCAAACAACAAAGTGCAGAATAATAACTGTAAGTGGGTGAAAAGAAATCAAATGCCCTAACAAGTCTAAATTTACTTTCCCTAGCTCACTATCTCAAGTGGCCTTACACTACTCACCCTTCCCTTAGGATGAGGGTTTTTCCCCTGCAGCAGCCTTCTTTCTAGCTCTGCCCTCTGGAAGAAAGAACAGCTCTTCCAGCTGCTCCAGAACTTTTATTTCCAGCCCTCCTCTTTTCCTATTGGTCCATTTTGGCTCCAAAAACCTCCCAGGGGTTCCTGGGAGTTGTAGGCCCAGCCTCACCTACTGCTAGCCAGGCTCCTTGGGCCTAGTAGGCCTCTGGTGGCACAGCCCAGATTATGAGAATGTGCATGCATGCCAACCTTTCTGATGCCAGGACAGAGACTGGCAAGTAGCAATTGCAAAATTTCTCCCTGATAGGGTTGCTGTAATTTATTCAATAAGCTGCCATTGAAAGCATAATGTGTGATGGAAACATCTAATTGAAATGCTATGTTAAGCTTCGTCCTGGGCTAGGATCCAAATACATCCAATCACATTGCTAGCCCAGGAAGCACCTAACCAATCACTATCAACAAGCTTCCTGAGCGGGAATGTCCGTGATTGGTCCTTATGTATGCAACATATTGGTTGGTAATTGTACAGTAGGCGTGGCTACATTAGCCGGGAGAGTTTAAAAGCAGGACAGCTGCAATGTAAAAGCTGTTCTGGCTATCAGATGTTGATCCGTGTTGGAGTTGTGGAATAAAGCTGAACCTTTGCTGAATCACTCTCCGACTACTTTGTTAAGTGAGCGACTTAACAATTGCCATCCTCCAGGTGGGACCTGAAGATCCCCTGGAATAACAACCAACCTCCAGGTTACAGAGATCAGTTTCCCTGGAGAAAATGGCTGCTTTGTAGGGAGGGCTGTATGGCGAGTATACCCTGCCAATGTCCCTCCCCCAAACCTCACCGTCCCCAGACTCCGTCCCCAAATCTCCAGGAATATCCCAAGCTGGAGCTGGCAACCCCACTTCCCCAAACTCATTCATGATTTATTTTCCATCTGATGGTTCTGACATGTTGTGCGCATTTTTATTTCACACGATAATCCTGTTGGAGAGCTTGAGAATGGAAATGAAAAGGCAGAGAATGTGACAAAGAGATACATTTAATTGGATCTGGGCCCACGGTGCC
>NW_015162667.1:0-476 GCF_001447785.1 Gekko japonicus
ACCCGGCAAAGATGGAGGTCCTTGGCCTGGGTCGAATCGACCGGGAGTTAGGACACCCTCTCCCGACCTTTGGCGGGACACCATTGGTGCCTACGCGGGAGGTTAGGAGTTTGGGTGTGCTCCTGGACTCCTCTTTAACGATGGAGGCCCAGGTGGCAGCCACTGCCAAGTCAACCTTTTATCATCTGCGGCTGGCTAGGCAGTTGGTTCCCTATCTCGGCTGAGAAGACCTGGCCACTGTGATCCATGCGACGGTCACCTCGAGGCTGGATTACTGTAATGCTCTCTACTTGGGGCTGCCTTTGTCGCAAATCCGGAAGCTGCAGCTAGTGCAGAATGCTGCAGCGAGATTGCTGATGGGTCTCTCCAGGCGAGACCACATCCGGCCGGTGCTGCATGCACTGCACTGGCTGCCTATAGCATACTGGATTTGCTTCAAAGTGCTGGTGCTCACCTTTAAAACCCTGAATGGCCAG
>NW_015162667.1:533-29805 GCF_001447785.1 Gekko japonicus
CCCGAGCTGTATATTGGATGGGGTGGGATATAAATCCCAAAAATAAATAAATAAATAAATAAATAAATAAATAAATAAATCTGTTAACAATCACTCAGGAAACACTATTTTGGCCCCCATGGATGCTGAGTCTCTATGTACCAACACTGGCCACAAAAATAAACTACAAACAATCACTCAGGAAACACTATTTTGGCCCCCATGGATGCTGAGTCTCTATGTACCAACACTGGCCACAAAAATAAACTACAAACTATTAGGAACAGCATCCATGACAACACCATGGCAGACCTCACTACCAAGCTCTATCAGTTTGTCCTAACTCACAACTACTTCAAATATGGTGAAGATTTTTTCTTCAGATCAATGGCATAGCCATGAGCATGCACATGGCACCACAATATGCCAACATTTTCATGGCTGACCTGAAGCACTGCTTCCTCAGTTCCCAACTCTTAGCACCCCTCTTGTATCTAAGATCTATTGACAACAGTTTCATATTTGGATACATGGGAAAGCAACAATGGAGAAATTTCACAAGGCCGTCAGCAACTTCCACCCCACCATCAACCTGACCATGAACTAATCCACTCATGAAATACAATTTCTAGACACTACTGTACAAATACATAATGGAAGCATAAGACTGGAAACCTACTGATGGCCAAGCATATCTGCATGCCTCCAAGCACCGTCCTCATCACACCAAACAATCCGTTGTCTACAGCCAAGCCATTACACACTACAGCCACATCTGTTCCAGTCCCTCAGACAGAGGTTCTCACCTGTAGGATCTATAACAGACATTCTTGAAATTACAATACCCATCTGATGTAGTAAGGAAACAGATCAACAAAGCCAGAATGATACCAAGGGATAATCTGCTACAAGATAGGCCAAAAAACAACAACAGAGCACAACCGATTTCACCGTTTGGATTTTAAAGGGAACTCTTTAAATGCTGTTTTTTCTAGCAGGGGCTGCCTGTGCCTGAAATCCAAGTGGCGAAGTTGCTGCTTGGAGTTCAGGGAAGGTGTGCAGCCGCCCCTCTCACTTGTAGGGGGATAGGGACGACTGCTGGCTGCACGCCTTCCCTGAACTCCAGGCAGTGCCACTTGGCATTCAGGGAAGGCATGCAGCCAGCAGACGTCCCTCTCCCTCACCTCCTGCAAGCGGTGATTTTGCCTCTTGGATTTCACACACCGGCAGCCCCCACTTGAAAAACAGCATTTAAAGGATTTCTTTTAAATGGTGCTTTTCAAGCGGGGGCTGCCTGTGCCTGAACTCCAAATGGCGAAGTCACCCCTTGGAGTTCAGGGAAGGCGGGCAGCCACCCCTCGCCCCTCCCCGCCCCTGCTGCCCCACAAAATCTTCCCATGCCCTACCAACCCAGACTTTCTGGCTACGGGGCTGCATAACCTCCTACTTTCAGAGTAGAATAAGAGATCTCCATTTTTACTCCTGTCTGATGAAGGGAGCTTTGACCCTCGAAAACTTATATCCTGAAACTCTTGTTGGTCTCTAAGGTGCTATTGGACTCAAATCTAACAAGAATCCAAGGTTGCTTAACTTCCACAGCACTGTGGCAGCTGCCAGTGTGACTCAAGCAAGAATGTGAGTAGGTGGATGTCTAGGAGGGGGTGGATTTTTCTCTGCATGGGTACAGTTGATGCTTGAAGCAGGGGGTAGTTTGTAGTGTGACTATTTCAGCAGCAGCAACCCCCCCCCCATAACAATAGGAGCAGATGGGGAAGAGGGCTTCCTTCCTTCTCGGTCTGGTTTAGTAAATTGTGGGTTGCTTCCCTTTGGTAGTGTTTCCAGGAAGATGGAATGGAAGTAGAATGGGATTCTGCAAAACAACCAAGAATGGAGAACCCTGCACCATTTAAATTATGGTACGTGTGAGGGATGGCAGATATGCCTGGCTTTCTGCTGCCTGAGGTGAGAAATTGCTGAGGAATGTGGCAGCTGTGTTCCTCCCAGGCATTTTCTTGAGGTGAAATGTTTATAGTTCTGCAGTGAGAGGCAGTGTGTGTGCCCGCGTGTGCCTGTATTTGTGTGTAGGAGTGTAGCGCATCTTCCCCCATGACAGTTCTGAGCAGAAAAACAAGACTTTTGAGGCTCTACTACAAAGATTCCGACTGAATAATCTGGAGAGTAAAACCATCTTTGCTGGAGAGTAAAACCATCTTTATACAGTCAGGCATGGTTTCCTATTGCCTCTGTCGGGTGATGCCAGATCAATACAAGGGTCCCCACCTTGACTCAGCCCAACTCTCACCCTTGAAGGGAGAGCTTGCTTTGCTGGGCTGCCTCAATTGCACAGGAGAAATACCAGGTACCTTTAAGACCAACACAAAGTATGAGCTTTTGTGTGCCTTGCGACAGTGTCAGAGTGTGTGTCCAGACTAAGTTCACCCCCTTTGTAGGAAGTTGTAGTTATTTCTTTGGGGAAGAGTATAGTTTTGTAGACAAACACATAGCCCTTAGTCTGTGTTAGGAGGCCTTCTCATGTTCTTGACCAGCACATGAAGCAACCTATGTACAAAAGGTTGCAATGCCCAGCCATTTCATGTTTTCCCCTGGGTCCTGGGCTAGGAACACTGAGCATGAGATTTCTGTGATGAGTGTCAATAAATCAAAAATAGGTTTGCAGTTTACAGGTACACAATACACACCTGAACAGCATACTCAAGATTGCTACTGCACAGACATTTTGATGCAATAATTCAGAGCAGAGGTGTCAGTTATCACATACTGTTAAATAGACAAAATATTGCAAGACTGCTAGTGTTTTAAGCATGTTTTATTTAAAGTTTTAAAAATCTTTAATTGTTTTTGTCTGTGTCCTTTATAAAGTTTATATCTCCGCTACCTGGCATTACATTTTATGACAGACATGGCCCGGCCCAACAAGGTCTCATTTATGTCAGATCCAGCTCTTATAACAAATGAGTTCGACACCCCTGTTCTAAGGGAAAAGCAGCTGGAGAAACTGTGAGCAGAAAGAGGGTTCTTGGTTAAGTACTCCTTTACCTGTTCCTTGCATACTTCCAATATCGCATAGTTTCTTTTTATTAAATAAACAACATGGCTTTCAGCTATGCATTTGAGTATAATGTGAATTTCCCCCCTTAAATCTACTCCTATTTGATGTCTGACCTTGCTTGCTGAACCCCAGAAGATGGCCTCTTTCTGTCCACATGTAAGATGCATCAAGGTGTTCTGTATTGCCAGGAATCCATACTTAGTGGCCTTAATAGTGTTTCTGCTTCAACTAAATAGTCAACATGACACCCATTTAGGGTTGCCACCATTGGTTTGGGAAATTAGGGAGTGGTACCTGGGAATGGAGGGAGCTCAGCAGAGATGTGACGCCATAGAGTCTGTCCTTCAAAACCACCATTTTCTCCTGCAGAACTCATCCCTGTAGTCTGGAGATCAATTGTAATTCTGGGAGGATGGTAACACTACACCCATTCCCCACTCAATTTTTATTAATGGCATAGAAAAGAACATAAGGACTAAAGAAGACCTCTGCTGAATCAGACCAGTGGTCCATCTAGCCTAGCATCCTGTCCTACACAATGGTCGCCAGTTGCCCTGGAAGGCCAACAAACAGGGGAAAGAGGCCAACATCTTTCCTTGATGCTGCCTCTTAGCACTGGTATTCAGAGATCTGCTGCCTGTAAATAGGGAGGTCCCTTTAGTCACAATGGCTAGTAGTCATTGATGGACCTATGTTCTTTGAATTTGCCCATACCCTTTTAATGCTTCTGTGTTTATTCATGGTCATCACTATGTCCACTGACAATGAATTCTACAATTTAACTACTTATTGAGTACAGAGTATTTCCTTTTTGTTCCAGATTGCATTACCTTCTACTTACACAAGTTGAACTGCATTCGCCATGTTGTTGCCCATTCACCGAATTTAGAGAGATTTGCTTGTAGCTTTTCACAATCTGAATTGTTTTTCAACCTCCTGAATATGCACAATTTAGCCTTTACACTGCTCACTGTTCCCAATACCGATCCACATGGGATTCAGCTGCTCAGTTGTCTCTATTGGGAGAATGGTCCATTTATTCCTACTCTCTATTTCCTTTGTTTAACCAGTTTGTAAATACATAAGAGGGCCCATCGTCTTATTTCATGACTTCTAAGCTTACTACAAAGTGTTTAGTGAGGTACGGTCAAAAGTCTTTCGGAAGTCTAAGTATATAACGTCTATCGGATCACCCTTTCCCACATGCTTGAACCTGTTCAAAGATCTTCATGAGGTTGGTTGAGGCAGAATTTCTCTTTGCAGAAGCCATGCTGATTTTCCCTCAGTGGACTTTGTTCAATGTTCAAAGTAGAAAAATAATGTTCTTTCTGGAATATAGTGGTTGAGCAGTGGAACAGTCTGCCTCGGGAGGTGGTGGATACTCCTTCGCTGGACGTTCTCAAGCGGAGGCTGGACGACTATCTTTCGGGTATGTTGTAGGTATGTAGGGCTATCCTCCAGCTATGCTCCTGAAGAGTGAAGGGGGTTGGACTAGATGACCTGCAAGGTCCCTTCCAACTCTAAGATTCTATGATTCTATGCTGCTCAAAGTGACTTCATGGCCTCTGAAATTCATATGGCCTCTGAAATTTTTTGGCACTACTTCATATGTTACAAGCTTGCCATCCAGTCACAGATATGTGTGGGCTGGCTGTGGCTACTTGACAGAGTGAAAGGAATTGTTTGCATGCTGACAAGACACTCTTGACCTAGCTTATTATTCACACATTCCACAGAAATGAGACATGGCACACGCACAAAAAATAGCTCTCAGGGCTAAGTCTGGATCAAAGTATCAGTCCTGACATATCCAGGCATGCTCTGTCCCCTCCAGACTTCAACATCTCTCTCTCTCTCTCTCTCTCTCTCTCTCTCTCTCTCTCTCTCTCGCTTCTCTCCTTGCAATACATTTGGGTCTTGATTGTGGGAGATCTACCATTATGTCACACAATATTTATCTAGCTGCTATTATGTTACCAAAGAGGTGAATTTGATGACAATGCTAATACCTTACAAAATCTAATAACAGGTACCAGGAGACCAGTGACACTCATTCAGTATGTGGACAACAGTTAGGTCTTCTGCACGCCAGCTTAAATCTTGTTCAGATTTTAACATTTGTATATTAGCATGTTAGGAGTACTTCCTCTCAACAGCCTGGAATGTCAAATTCAGATCAGAATGACCATTTCCTTTTATTTTAACACATTATTGACAACTTGGGAAATGTGCTTCTGAGCATATGCGGAACATCTATCTCATCTCCCTTACCCCACTAAGAAGGATGCAATTGTTTTTGAAAAATAGGAATTTCTGAGAGCTTCGGCCAGCTTCTGAGCATGTACAGTTAAACATATACCTTCCCTTCCCTTCTGACACTATGCATCTGAAAGTCAGAATCGCTCCATGTAGCCTATAGGCAGTTTAAGCAGCGGAGTATCTTATATGTGGATCTAACAACAAGTTGGCTGCAATTGAGCAATTTTGAGCATTGCAGGAAGTTGACCTCATTCTAGTGTGTCCCATGTGTGTCGTGTCTCACAGGATTATCTCACGTGGTGAATAACAATGCCAGGATTCCAAGCATGCCCACTGGAGATTACTATTCACATGTAAGGCACATGTTTTCTCATATCAGGCTTCTTGGGCAATACAGAGAGAAATACCCATTATGGAAATGGATTATTCCAGTGGTGCCTATTGCATTAGATGCTGCAGGGTTCAGCAGTGGATAATCAAATCAACCAATGAATATCTGTTCTCTTTAGTCAAATATACAAACATACATACTTGGGGGAGTGGAAACATGAATATGGAGAAGAATGCATAAAGAAGAGGTTCCTGTAGGCCTAGAACTCAATCAATGCTAGTGCAGAGAGAAAGTGACCTGGAACCAAATCATGTCTTCTGTTCAGTGAAATACTGGGCAGTGCTGACTGTTACACTAATAGGTCCTAATTACACATTACAAAGTCCTTATTTCCCCCACATAGTGTTGCCAACTGTGGGTAGGGAAATTCCTGAAGGTTTGGTGGCAGACTATGGACAAAAAGGGGAACAAACTAAACCCTGAAAACTAGGATCAAGAACATAAAGAGGTAAGTCAAACAGAGTAGAGGGCCAACAATTAAAACTTAATGTATATAATATAAAAATACATGTATTTATTAGTGAAGAGTTAAAAAACATATAAGGGCCCAATTACACCTCATATAAAAATACCAAAATCATGCACACAAGGGCCAATGGACTTTACCTGACACTAAAGGGACAATTTTCATTAGGTTACTTTGGCTTGAACTAAACAATCATTGGAAGGCACTTTTTGGACCAGAAATTATTATCAACTCAAGGTCAAGCGGGAAAAGTGTCTCCTGGGGGTGCCTCGCATCGAGTTCCTGGGTTTTGCAGTCGATGCCTCCGGCATCCACCCCACTGTGGACAAGGTGACCACCATCAAGCAAGCACCGCCTCCGGCGTTCAAGTCCGAACTGCAGGCTTTTTTGGAGGCTTCTGAACTTCTACCATTCCTTTTTGCCCCTCAAAGCTGCTGTCACAGAACTGCTCCATCGCCTCCTGGACAAGTCTGCACCTTGGGTCTGGGGTCCGCCACAAGCTGCTGCGTTCCAGGCGGTCAAAGACCTACTCATTTCAAATGCGGTCCTGGCGCATTTCAATGAGGCACTTCCAGTGGTGATGGCTTGTGACGCTTCCCCTTACGGGGTCGGAGCGGTCCTGGGACACCAGCTGCCAGATGGCCGCGAGGTCTCGGTGGCCTATTATTCCCGTACGCTATCTGCGGCTGAGCGCAATTACAAACAGATAGATAAAGAGGCACTGGCTATTGTGGCGGGGGTGAAAAAATTCCACCACTATCTGTATGGGTGCCCCTTCACGGTCCTCATGGACCATAAGCTGCTGCTGGGCCTAATGGCCCCCAACCGCCAGACCCCTCAGATGATTTCTCCCCAGGTGCTCCACTGGTCTATTTTCCTGGCGGGGTACTCCTACTCTCTCGTCCATCACCCAGGCAAGGCGACCGCTGCTGGTCTGTGACCCAGATCCGGCTCCCACCCACCAGATCGCTCTCCTGGAGTCCCTCCTGGATCAGCTGGTCCACGTCGCGGAGGTGGCTCGCTGCACCTCCAGGGACAAGATACTTTGCCGGGTCTTGGACTGGGTGGTGAGGGGGTGGCCCGCGGCCAAAGGAAACCCTGACTTCATGCCCTTTGCTTCTCGGAAGGATGAGCTGTCCGTCCACAAGGGCTGTGTCATGTGGGGAAGTAGAGTGGTCATCCCTAAGCCCTTACGGGAATGGGTCTTCTCCGCTCTTCACGAAGCACATCCCGGGGTGGTGCGCATGAAAGCCTTGGGCCGGAGTTACGTCTGGTGGCCAGGGATGGACTGGGACATAGAGGATGTGGTGAAGAGGTGCCAACCTTGCCAAGCGTCCTGGCCCAAGCCACCCTGTGCCCCGGAATGGGCATGGGAATCTTTCCACCGCCCCTGGTCTCGGTTACACTTGGACTTTGCGGGACCGTTCCAGGGACAACTTTTCTTTATACTGGTGGACTCCTTCAGCAAGTGGCTGGAGGTAGTTCCCGTGCCTTCAACCTCTTTGAAGGCGGCCATCCGGGCGATGTAGCAGATATTCAGCGCCCAGGGAATCCCGAACACGCTGGTCACGGATAACGGGACAGCGTTCATGTCCACAGAGTTCCAGGGCTTCACGAGATACTACGGTATCCGCCACATCCGGTCTGCCCCGTTCCACCCCGCAACCAACGGCCAGGCAAAGCGCATGGTCAGGACTACAAAGGACGCTCTCCGCTGCTTGGACTCCTCAGATTGGGACTATAAACTGGCTGCTTTCCTTTTCAGCCAGCGAACTACGCCCCACACAACGACGGGGCGCAGTCCAGCAGAGCGACTTCTCGGCCGCCGCCTGACAACCCGGCTGGATCGCCTGCACCCTGATCGGGTCTCGGGAGAGGCACCAGCCACGGGGACACACGAGGCAACCTGGGGATTCTTCCTGGAGGATCCCGTGTGTGCACGGAACTATGCCCGGGGACCAGCCTGGATTCCGGCACGAGTCATATGAGTTAAGGGTCCAAAATCGTATGAGGTTTCTTGTGAAGACAGGCAGATTCTACACCGGCACATCGACCAGTTACACCGCCGGACGATGCCATTGGATCCCGAGGACTTTGACGTGGCAGAGGCCCCAGATACCTCAGCCCCGACACAACCGCCGGCAGCCGAACACCTGCCTCTACCCTTGATCACACCCGAGGCACCGCTTCCGGCAGCACAGGGGACGCCAGCACCGGGGTCCCCAGCACCTCTCCCAGTCAGCTCACCTCCAAGGACTTCAGGGGTGGAGACAGCAGCAGTTCCCAAACTTCGCCGCTTTACCCGCACCAGAACGTTGCCAGCCCATCTGAAGGACTTTGTCTGTGGGTGTATTGCATACCAAGGGGGGAGGGGTGTAATATACCCAGTCCAGACCTCATGGCCAGCTTGGGCTCCACACGGTCAAGCGCAAACGTCGAGTTTTGCTCAACAAGACAATGGACTATGTGGACCCTAGCCTGCACCAATCAGGGGGCTAGGTTCCCGGCTGAGAGCCTATGGAACTCTCGGCCACTGTAAATAACCTATTGGGAAGTGGGGGGGTGTTATGGGTGGTGGTTTCATGGGCAATATAAGCCGGCCTGCGAGCCGGCTAAAGTTGTCTTGTACCTGATCTAATAAAGTACGCTTAGCTGAAATCACTCTCCGTCTGCGTACTTTTCAGACATGATGTGAGACTATTCGGGGAATCAGCAGAAACACCCTTAGCCCTCTCTCCCCAACACTTGGTGCACTCTTTGAGTGTGTGGGTATGTCTGGGCCTCTCCTCTCAGACTGCCTTGGGGTCATGACTAATAAAGGTCTGCTTGGAGGCGGAGCCACGCCTGGCTCTGCCAATCCCCTCCAATTAGAGGTGGATCCTGGCTCACTCCCAGTTCCTGTCTCCAGTCCCCTCCTGTGACTCCTGCCCCTGGCCCACTCCAGCTCCCTTGGCATGTAATGGCCATGTCAACCTGGCCAGCTGTCCCTCGGTGTGCTGACAAGGCATCTTCCCTGCTCCACTCCAGGCTGCTCCCGGCAGGTGAATCTGCCTCAGTTCACCCTGTCTGCCTTCCCCAGCTGCTTCTGTCATTTTGCTGCTGATATGGCCTTCCAGCACTGTTCTGCCAGGACATATTGGTGTGGAGAGGCCTTTTCCTGACCCGTTGATGAGGCTACAATTGTCCAACCTGGTCCTGGTGCTGATGGTGGGCATGGGGGGGGGGCTCCTCTGGCCCTAGTGTTGTCAACCTCCAGGTGGGGGCTGGAGATCCCTGGAATTACAACTGATCTCCAAATTGATAGCACATTTATTACTTATTTAAAACATTTATTCCACTTTTCCTGGAGAAAATGGCTGGTTTGGAAGGTGGGCTGTATGGTATTATACTCTGCTGAGGCTCCTGCTATAGCCCTCCCAGGCTGTACCCTCAGAACTCCAGGAATTTCCCAACCTGGCAACCCTATCTGGCCCCAATGTTGCCACTGACTCTTGGCTAGCCCCCAGAGCTGTGGTTAAGCACAGGGAGGGCTTTGTCAGCCCTGAACGCTTATGTTCCCTGACTGACCTGCTCAGAGGACTGTAGGCCTATATAAGGGCTGATGAAGCCATCAGTAAATGCCAGAATCTCAGGGCCTTTGTAGCTGCCTCCAGCCGTTTGTTTGGACTCCCTGGTTTCCCCTGCAGATATGGAAAGTCTCTAGAGTCAAGCTTCATGAGAACACTGTATGGGAACTTCAACTACAACAGGAGGAGCACTTCACAACCTACAGTAATCTTGTTAAAACACCAATGTGACACTTGGATTTCATTTGCTTAGCTAGATGCAGCATCATAGTATATGTATGGAGCCCCTTGCAGCCTTCATTATTCTTGACAATGTACCTGTACCACTTGGCAAGAGACTAGTGTTCTAATAAAACACAGCCTTTCCAGGAGAGTGTGTTTGGACCTGCTTGCTGTTGACCCTGACACCTGCAGACTGAAGGTGTTAAAGTTACTAGTCGGAGGCATGGCAACACATCTGGGAAGAGGAAAAGTGGCAGTGACCAGAGAGGAAGTGAAGACAGACTTAAGGATGGGGAAAGAGCCTCGTCTTTGCCAGAGCACCCAGATATCCAAAACCATCCTTAGTACCAGCATCAGAAAAAACTTCGTTTTGTATTATGCTACTGGGAATTCTCTAAACTGTGACTATGGGTGCGTTCAGATGGGCCATTTGAGCCGGTATACATGCCAGTTAGAAACGGACTACTTACACGTGATCACACAGCCAACATCTGCCTCCCGTCCCTAGCTGTTGCCAACCGGCTCAAACACCCTGTGGTGCCCAGTTTTAGGCTTCAGATGATTCCAGAACCTCATGGAGGTCAGTTTCGCTGTAAAAGTTTCAAGGGAAGTCTTCGCTTCAGGGCATTCTTTTTGGGATAATTTGTTCTGTGCATGTGCAAACTGTGAAAAATTAAAAAAAAAAATCCACTGGCATAGAGCCACTCCCCCCCGGAAGCCCGAGGCTTCCGCTTTTCGTCCGCTTTTTTTTTTTTTGGCGTTGGCGATATGTGCTTGGGCGAAGCTTCGCCCCGGTGTTAATAAAACGAATAAAAAACTGGTGTCTAGTTTTAGGCTTCAGATGAGTCTGGGACCTCACAGAGGCCAGTTTCGCTGTAAAAGTTTCAGGGGAAGTCTTCGCTTCAGGGCATTCTTTTTGGGATAATTTGTTCTGTGCATGTGCAAACTGTGAAAATTTTTTTAAAAAACCCTGCCGATGCACGCTACTGTGTGGACGCCCAGGAGCGATGTGCTGCACTGCGAGAGAGGGTAATGTGACCGTGCTTGTCCCAGATCAAATCCAATCCGATTGGAACCGGAGCAGTTTAAACCGCTCCGGTATGCCGTCTGACCGCGCCCTATATTGCTCTAATGTTAGCCCTGGTATAGTAGCAACCAATGCATCAGAGGCCCAGCTTGCATGAATCCTGCTACTCCCAGGGTACAGCCCAAGGGCACATAATACAACAACCTTGTTAAAACTAAGCAAATCTAGGTATGGGCAGTGCCTGGATGGAAGACTGCCTAGGAACCTTGTGTACATCACCTTCACTTCCATAATGGAAAGAAGGCAGGATAAACATGTAATAAATAAAAACTGCTTGGCTCCCCACCCCCCAGCTACCAAGGCTGCTCATGTGCTGCACTCTTAGTTTCAATCCACACATGCCAGAATCTTGGGTTATTAAAACAATGAGAGCTGGCATTCTGAAAGTTGAGGGAAACTGCCCAATATGCAATCCTGTGTGTTCATGGAATGGCAGCAGACACACAGACATGTGAATTATTAGTTACATTGGTTGTGGGAATTACCTTAACACCAACTGTAATTCAGTCACTGCAGAGTGTCCACAGATTCTTTTTGTCAGGTACTCAGCTATAGACTAAAGATCCAAGAAATCACATAAAACAAATGCTTTCTCTGGATTCAATCTAGCCAATGATTCTTTAAGAAGTACCCCAACACATCCAGCAGGAGGAGCTTGTAGACTGTGTCTAGCAGTTTGGCCAGCCACACCAGTTCTGTAAGCAGCAAGTTTTCCTATTGCCTTCTTTTCTTTACATATTCTCCTTCTTCTTCCCCAGATGTAAGAGTGTTTGGGGGACATTATACAAGCCACCAGTTAAATGAACTCTTGAAGTCAACACATTGTCTAAGAGTTCTATGGAAGGACAGGAACGTTTCTGAGGAGGTGGCAGAGGAGAAAATGCAAACAGTTGTGTCCTCTGGAATGGAGGGACATGCCTACATGGAAATGGCCCACATTGATTCACCAGCATTCATGCTAAACTGAAAGGGGAGGGAGAAGGGCTGTATTAATGAAGGGACCATATTGTGGGTGGGTGTGTCACACAACGACAATGTTGCCACTTGCACTGGCTCCACAATGCCCCTTGTCTACCATGGAGACTAGCACAGAGCTAGTGGGAGTCAACACATTTGCTGTATCACAGCTTTGCCTGCACTAATTGTTTACCTTAACAGCAGTTGAACTGAAGTATCACTAACAACTGTTTAACCTTTCTTGGCTGCACTTAAAGCATCAGGGGATCGGATCAGGATTAGCATCGCTGAAGTAAGAATTGTACTGGTCTGAACAGTGTATAGCTTCCTACCTTAATGTGACACACAACAAGCCTCCATGTAGTCAGAGAGCCAAGGAATCAAAGACTGTAACTGTTACGCTTCCACAGAGTCAACCCACATCACTGTTCTCCCCCTTCCTTGCTCTGTGCCCTGAATTCCCACCTTCCTATTCTGCCTCTTTTTCATTTCTCCAGCACATTTGTGGTGTTCTGTTACTGCATAAATGTGAAACATGGGTATTGTAGTCTTGAGGAACAGATTTAGCCATTTGCATAATCAAATGGCATGCAAGGCTGATCTGATCAGACTAAAAAGCAACACCTTACATGACAAATTTGGGATAAACTTTCTTCAAGATATGCCAACCCAGAAGACCAAAACTCCGGCTCTCAGGGTGATGGTGGTAAAAGGGCAGCATATCCAAGAAGATGCTTCAGGGCCTGAGTATTGTCTGAAGATTTTCTAGAGTGGGTAAAAGTGCCTGAGCTGTAACTGAGCTTGGATTATTAACATCTTGTGTTTTTCCTGTGAAGCTCTAAGAAACTTGCCATTAAACAAAAGTCCTGAGAAGAGACAGGATTTGAACTTGAAACTTCTTAAGTTCTGAGTAGTAAGATGTGATCTTAGCACATCTCTACCATACAGTTACCTCTTGAGTACTCCAAGGCTTCATTCCTTCATACAACCTTCCCATGAGGCAACATGTATGGAGAAGTTGGCAAGGTCTGCGCAGAGAGGGAATCCCCTCCACTTCTTTTACTCCATGCATGGTTGTGGTTTCACCATGAAGTCATCTGTTAATGAGACTTGGATTCCTCCTCCCTTTTTTTTTTTTTAGAGCTCAGATCAAAGGCAGAGCCTTCTGGCCTCTATCAGACTAGAGGCAGCAGTAAATGAGATAGGTGGTATGACCCCGCTGGTTTGGGACACCTTTTTAAGATGACATACTGTATACATGTGCTGTAGAGCAACCCATTGGATGACACCCTGAAGATCTTTTGGAAGGATCTACTTCACATACATAGACAGCAATGGCATCATGCCCCCTGCATGCTTACTGATAGGAACATCAGGACAGTGAGACAAGGTCTATCAACAATAGAGAGGATTTCTCCATGGCTTTAACCATTGGCTTGTGTCAGGTCCCCACAGCAATCAATGTAGTACACACTTGCTAGAAGGTTTTACTTTATTGAAGCCATGAAGCACTTGAACAGGTTCACTGTTCAGAATAACGGGAGTCTAACAAGCATGAAAGGTTAAAGCAAGTTCATAATCATAACAGCCAATAAACATGGTTCCCGCGTGCGGCCAAGGGTCCCGCGCGCGCCTTAACCTTGGGAAAGCAACGGCTACCTAATTGTAAATAGGTATGCTATTCCCACGGCTTCTACTAATTAAAGACAAAGCAAAGCTCCTTTGCTCTTCGTCCTGTGGCCTTGGCGAGATAGTGTTACATCAAAGCAGGACAGTCGTACTCTGAAAGGAATGCATAGCTTCTGGGGAGATGTGCACATGACAAGCTAATCGCATCTACGCAGGGGGGGGGAACTCATAGGTGACCATATACACATAGAAAGAACCTTTGGCAGCTTGCTGACTGCCCCCTCGAAAACCAACTTCCCTCCCATTCATAGTCCAAAGTCCTGGTCATCCCGGGAGACCTCCCGGTTTCCTCGGGAACTCCCGGTGAAACTTCCGGAGCAAGTGAGGGGCCCGAATATCCCCTACTTCCACCCATTCGAGGTGCTGGGGTCCAAAGTCTTTCCACTCAATCAGATAGAATAATTTGCCAGGTTTCAACCTAGAGTCCAACACTCGTGAAATATTATAGTTGAATCAGTTCATAATGGGATTAGTGTGATTGAGAGATAACGTGTGCCAAGCTAACTAGATGATCTCCTCTCTTGGTTTTTTAGATAGTAGTGGGTATCTTTTCTTTATTCCTTAATGTAGTCCCCTTCCCTATTTCTGTTGTAGTTTGTAGTTTTTATAAAAATGCAATAAAAAAAATCCCCTTCCGGGGGGCCAAAAAAGAAAAAGATTAACATTTATATAAGCTGTTGGTATGATCTCCTATTCTCGGGGTTTTAGTTACTAGCGGTTTTCTTTCCTTTCTCCTTAGTTGTAGTCTCCCCTTCCTAATTTTTGGTTATAGTTTGTAGTCTCTTGAAAAAATCAATAAAAAACTCTCCTTAGGGGGATTTAAATAAATAAATAAATAAATAAATGTTTCCTGTTTGCTCTCTTTTTTGAAATACACCCTTAAAATTTTTTTTTGATTTGCCTTATTGTCCACTGAAGTTTGTTTCACCAGAGTTTGTGTTCCCCTTTTGTGACCTCACTATTTATAACTTCCTTGACTTTGTGCTCACCAGCCACACTGACATTCTTTTTGACTTGATTCTATCTTTGCTATAGTATACTTTTTACCTCAGTCATACTATCTTTTTCTGTTTTGGAGCCCACGTGCCCTGACATGAAGAAGCTGGAAGACACCACCAACTCTCAGTTTTATTTATCTTCCCGGGTTGTGGTCGTGGTGGGGGGAAAGCAACTTGCCCTGAGATCCATGGAGTAAGGGCAGAAAGTAATATAGAGACTGTGTGTCCCCCTCCTCTATACTATGATCTTGCTTTTCCTAGCTGCTAAAAAAGAATAAGATCCCTCCCACTAATTATGTTCCATTTGGTCTGCGCCAGCTAATGTTACAAGATGTAAGATTGCAGGCAGTGTGTTTTAATGGTATTTTTATAACTGAATTTTAAGAATGTCTTTTAGTCTGTGGAGTATCACTTCTGAATTTTGTTAGTACAGTATAGAAGGTGGGAGAGAGTTGTTTTCAAATTTCTAACCAATGTAATTTGCATTGTTGGTATAGGTAATGCAAAACAAAGATTTAAGCATCAGTTTTGAAAACAGCATTTTTTTTTACAAGGATCAGGATTGAATCCTCCCTATATTATAAAGCAGTAAGACGCAGACTCACGCACAGGAGAGAAAATGCGCCCCTACAGTGTTTGGCCAGCTGACCGGTCCGTCACGGCCTTCCCCGCCTTCCATTGGCCGTGTCCCATGGCTCCTACCTCCGACTCCGCATAACGCCTCTGACGTTTCGGGCGGGGTGGGGGGACACAGCACGTGGGCTGCGAGGGACGCGCTCTCCTGCCTGCCGGCCCCTGCTCCCGCTTCCGACTCTTCAGCCTGTGCTGCGGGGGGGGAGGGGGCACGTTCGCAGGCAGCCAGCCTCCTGGACGGACGATCGCCCAGGCGGGGGGGGGGGCTCTCCTGCCTCCCTTCGCGGCCGGCGCCTCCTCCTCTTCAGCCTGGCTCAGACAAGAAAGGCTGGCAGTTTCAGTGGCCCGTTGTAGGACAATACCCAGTGAACGAGAACTTTCTTTGCAACCTCCAGATGTTCCCCTCCCCCAGCGAGTCGGTTCTCAGCCGTGCTCGGGGCACCGCCGCCGGGGAGAGGGTGGGGGGCAGGAAGCGGGGGGGGCTAGCTGCCCATTATATCGCCCTTCTCAACGGGCCTTCCTCCCTAGTTCAGAATAAATAAGAATATTTCATTTCTCCTGAACTACTTTTATGAGCTGTGGTTCCAGAACAGGTCAAGGTTTAATTGGTTAGGGTGATTAGCCAGGGACTTTCTAAATCTAGAATGAAGGGTATGAGGTCATGGAAAGATGCCATAGCTACCACATCTGAATGCCCTCAGGTTGACAAATATAGATTGCAGAATTTCATAAGAAAAATAAAAAGGTAAAGGTTTCCCTTGCTCAAAAGCCAGTCAAATCCATCTCTAGGGGGCGGTGCTCATCTCCGTTTCCAAGCCGAACAGCTAGCGCTGTCCGCAGACTTTTTGTGGTCATGTGGCTGGCATGACTAAACGCCGAGGCACACAGAATGCTGCTACCTTTCCACCAAAGTGGTGAATAGGGACTCCTTAATCTCCTCTGCAACAATAGCTGGGAAACTGGGTCTGGAACAGCAGTGTTGGAGAAGAGGCAAGTCCTGCCACCCAGATCAACAGGATGGGTTTTCTCAACAGGATGGTAATATGTATCAACACTGGAAACAGAAAGATATTAAAGTTTTAAGAGATTTAGCCACCAAAGATCATATACTTGAAAAAACCTGTTTAGAAAGGAAACTTGGCTTTACGGTCAATTCATTTCACTACCTACAGCTAAAACGTGCCTTATCGTCACCTCAAGTAAAAATTGCTTTATCACGACCACTTTCAAAATTTGAACGTTTTCTTATAGATGTTAAACAAAATTCAAAAGGCCTTATTTCTAAGTTATATAAAATTCTATTGACAAACATTAGTTTTGAAACTTTACCCTTTCAAAAGAACTGGCAACAAGACCTCTCAAATAGACTTAAGCCAGAAGATTGGGGGGAAATTTGGGGATCCCATTCCTTTAGGTCTCCAATTTTTAATGTAAAATTTCAAATTATAAAAATCATGGCCCATTGGTATTTACCTCCAACTCCAACAAATAAGTCCAATGAACTCCCCTCGCTGTACCAGGAAATGTGGTCAGATGGGTGATTTCCTCCACATATGGTGGTCTTGCCCAATCATTGAATCTTTTTGGAAACAGGTTCATCAAAATATATTTTTAATTACAGGTGTAAAGTTAAATTTTCTTCCTGAAGCCTTTTTATTGGAATACCATAACGAATTCATCTCTACTTTACTTTCTACAGCAAGAAATACTGTAGCTGCTCATTGGAATAATACTTTACCTCCCCATATCAATACTTGGTTAAGTCAAAATGGCAAAGATTACTGTTGGCACTATGCGACCATACTCTGAGAAAGCTTACAATAATTTTGTTACAACTTCTTTTCCACTAATGCAATTTCTGTCTGAACAGGATATCATTCCGAATAATCTGATATACAAAGATATGATCTTTTTCTACATCTTTCTTTGCCCCCCAACTTTCTTTCCTTTGTTGAGGGCTGAATGTACTCAGATGAGCTAGCACGTTGTTTGTGTTTTTTGTATGAAATTGACATGTATAGATTTAAATAAAATCCTTAAAAAAATGGGTAAGATTGGCAGCTCCTGATTCTCCAGTGACCAATTGTTCCAGGCCATTATTGACTCTTTTGGCCAGTGTTGTTACCAGGGGTTACATACTGGATGAAAATTTTCTATCATGCAGGTTTCTGTTGGGTTGGAGGGTGTTACATATACAAGCTGTGCCCTGATCATTTACTGCTGAACGAATGTGTGGTTATGACTTCTCATTCCCATGGCGGCGGCGGCGGCGGGGAGCTGGTAGGATCAGGGCTATTTTTTGGGCAGGAACGCACAGGAATGGAGTTCCGGCTGGCTCCCAAGTTGGCCATGCCAAGCAGGAATTTATTAGCATAATAGGCCACACCCAACAGCAGAAACTCATTAGGATTAGCTACTTTAGGGGTGTGTGGCCTAACATGCAAAGGAGTTCCTGCTCCAAAAAAAGTCCTGGGTTTTGACAACAAACAAGGTAAATAGAATAAGAAGCAAAAAGTGGGTGTGGCTGGATGACCACACTTCTGGTAACATGTGGGTGTGGCCTAATGGGCTAATGAGCGGTGTTGTCAGGGGTGTGGCCTAATATGCTAATGAGTTTCTGGTGTTGGGTGTGGCCTATTATGCTAATGAGTTCCTGCTGGGCTTTTTCTACAAAAAGAGCCCTGGTAGGATTGTCCATCCTTGGAGAATGATAGATCCACTAGTTATTCAGAATCCTCTGGGGGGATTTAAAAGTCTTAACAGTGATCCTGTGGGGATTCTGGCAGGCCTAGAATATCAATAAGGACAAAGAAGAAAAAAGGGGAAAAAACCTGAACCTAAACCTAGAATTCAGAATCTAAAAAGGCTAGTCAGGAATAGAAAAGGGCCAACTCTAAAAATCTAATTATAAAATATACAAAAATATATATGTGTGTTTATTCAACATAAATTAAAATAACAAACAAGGGCCCATTCATACCTCATATAAAACTATAAAAACATACAAGGGCTAATAAGATAGACCTAATAAGATAGACATAATGCGTTTTTATAGTTTTATATGAGGTATGAATGGGCCCTTGTTTGTTATTTTAATTTATTGAATAAACACACATATATATTTTTGTATATTTTATAATTAGATTTTTAGAGTTGGCCCTTTTCTATTCCTGATTAACCTTTTTAGGTTCTGAATTCTAGCTTTGGGCCTAGAATATCAGCCAGGCTCCAAAGACAAAGTTGTTCCCTGGCGTACTGTCCCTTGGCTAGGAACCAGCTCCATCATATTATTCAATATTTGCGTAAGACCATTGAACATGATTATCCAAAGCTTTGGAGCTGAGCATTATTAGTATACTGACGATACCCATTTCACATCTCTTTAAATAAGCTCCTTGGAAGCTGCTGCCTTAGTGCTGGACCAGTGCCTGGATTCCATGGTCAAGAAAGAGGTAATGCTGGGTTGGTACAAATGATATTCTGAGAATTGACTCCCTGCTTTAACTCTTTAATTGTTTAATTTTTAAAAAAAACTTTTATTTCTTAACAGGCTTGGTTAAGAGATTAGGAGTCATGTTGAACATGACTTTCCTTATTTGTTGGGGAAAGTGAATATAACTCAGAAATTATCTCCCCTTTTGGACTTGGCCTATCGAGCCATGCTACCATAGTCTCAAGCCTAGACTACTGTAATATGCTTTACATGGTGATGCTCTTGAAAACAATACAGGAAATACAACTGGTCCAAACATGTTTGTGTTATATCTATTTTGACATCTTTACATTAGTTATCTTTTTTTTTTTCTGGGTTCAAGATGTTGGTTGTGACCTTTAAAGCTCTTAATAACCTGAGATCTTCACACTGTTCATATGAACCTGAGTAGTAACTTCACTCATTTCGTCAGGTTTTTTTTAAAAAAATCCATCCCTACCTGTGGAGTGGTTAAAACAATTTTTGTATTTCACTGTTGCCTCTGTATTGTAGAACAATCTGCCATAATCACTCAGGAAAGTACCTACTTTCTGGGATTTGAGGATGCAGTATAAAAACACAACTATTTAAAAGAGCATTTGAGAGCACTCCAGGGGTCCCCAGCCCTTTTCAGCCTGTGAGTACCTTTAGAATTCTGACTGAGGGTAATGAGCACCAGGGGTCATTTCTTAGAAAAAGAGCTAGGGGGACTCATTAGCATAACTCATTAGCATATGCCACACCCCCTGACATCACCGGAAGTGTGTCCTCCCAACAGCCGGCGGCGACCTCCAGCGGGCACCAGCAGGGAGCTCCAGGCCCCGCCCTCCCGCACCTCACCCGGGGGGATGGCGTCCCCCCGCGTCCCCCCCAAGTGACCCCTGATGAGCACAACTGCAAATGGCTGCTGCATGGCAGAGCCAACCACAAAATGGCTGCCCCAGGAGGTGGAGCCAACCACAAAATGTCAGAGAGGTGAGATAATAGATAACACTCATAATAACTCTTCAACATTTCAGCCAGAAATTCTGTTTAATAGGACATCTTTTAAAATGACGGTATTGGTAAAAAATATTTTCTTGTATACACAACTTATCTTCAGTCAGATCCAGGTGGTCAGCCATGTTGGTCTGAAGAGAAATTTGTTCTCTTACCTTCAGTCATGCAGTGAAGGTCTTTGTGCTGTGGTGACAACTGCTGCTTTTTAAAAATCTGCACTGCTAATAAAATCTCCAGCGGCAAAAGGCCCCACCCCGGCCACACCCACTTCCTAAAAACCCTTGGTGGGTGGCGGGAAAGTTGTCGGTGGGGGCCCCATGGCAGCCCTGGTGGCCACACTGGGAATCTGTGATGTCGTTTGACTGGTCAGCTGATCAGAAGGTTGGCCTTCCGTCTGCTTTGGCTGTTTTTTGTGCTTTTCTCAGAATTAGTTTATCTTTGTTGTAAGCTGCCTTGAGTCCTCATTAGGAGAAAAACAGGATATATTATTATTATTATTATTATTATTATTATTATTATAATAAAATAAAGGCATATAGGGGAGTGAAGTTGGGTGGAAAGTTCCATGGATCACTAGGCCCCCAGCTTGTTGAAATGGTCTTTCCAGTTCTTACGAGCAGCCTGGCAGACAGAGGGAATGGGGCTAATTAACTTGGTCACCAGCTTCTTTTCTACCTAAATTGAGCAGGAAGCATATAATCTGTCCTGTCAGAGAGGAGACTGTGGAGGGCAAAAGGCCTGCCTCTCCCCACCCCCACCCTCCTGCAACCCCACATGCCTTTAGTCAAAGGGCTGTCATTGGTAAATGCTGCTGGCTCCCAACAAATACGCTATCAGGCAAGGAAAGGGAAAGCGCATTAAAGTAGGGTGGGCAATGTGGTTCACGGAATTACCGGTAACTGGCAGCTTTGAGGCTGAGCTGAGGAGTACCTGCCACACAACAGCAACTCCAGATCTGCCCAAAATCTCCCTGTACATACTAAAGGGTCTCACTCACCCTTCAGGTATTCAGGACAGTTGTTTTGATTAAAGCAAGTGGCCCTCATGGAGGGCTGTGGCTCAGGGACAGAACATGTGCTTTGCAGACAAAAGGTCCCAGGTTCAGTCCCTGCTATCTTTACTTAAAAGACTGTAGGTAGCTGACATTAGGAAAGACATTTCTGTGCTGGAGTCTCCAGAAAGCTGCTGCCGGTTAGAGTAAATACTGAGCAATATAGACCAACTGGGAAAAAGGCCCATTGTGGAAATAAACACAATGGCCTCTAGAAAGAGGCTCTGGGGCGGGTGCCCCGGCCTTGGACACTCAGTGTCAATTTGCTGTGGCGACCTCAGCAGGGTATAATGACACTGAGTCCACCATTTTCTCCAGAGGAACTGATCTCTGCTACCTAAAGAGCAGTTGTAATTTTGAGTGATCTCCAGCCCTCACCTGGAGATTGGCAACAATGGTTCCCCAGAAGGAAATGGTTGGTTTGGAGGGTGGAGTCTATGGCTTTGTACCTGTCCGAGGTCCCACGCCTCATGAAACCTCACCCTCTCCAGGCTCCATCCCTCACATATCCAGGAATTTCCCACCTGGAGTTGGCAACCCTATCTCCTTCCCAGCCAATCATCAACCTACCTTTATTTCCCCCACACTCTTCAGCTTTCCACCCCACACACACCTGCAGCCTCTCCCATGCTCTGAAACACTGACTGCTACGTCACATTGGCTGTCATAGGGGGGCCACCTCAGCAGCATATAGGGATACAGAGCCCACCATTTTCTCCAGGGGAACTGATCTCTGCCATCTGGAAAGCAGTTGTAATTCTGAGTGATCTCCAGCCCTCACCTGGAGATTGGACACATTTTACCTCAGAAGAGAAAACTGTTTAGAATGTTAAAGGCAAAAGCCAATCAAGCTGCATATGCAAACAACCTCTGTGTTCCGAGGCAAAGGCCAATGAGGCTGCACATGCAAATAACCTCTGTGTTCTGACTGGCTGTGGGGGGGGGAGAGGAAGAGCAAACTGTTTAGAATGTTGGAGGCAGGACTCAGGCAAAGCAGCCAGTGGATAGGGAGACCCTCTGAATGACAGATCAGAGAGCGAACTGATTTTGGAGCATGTGGAATGTTCTAGAGAAGTGCCACCACCATTTGGCTTTTATTTATAAGGGAGATGCTCTGACTTGGTATCTGGCAACACAGTATGTTCTATATATACTTGGGCAAAGAACCAGCATGACATAGTACATAGGCTTGGGCTTGGAAGACCCAGCTTCTAGTAATTTATGTCACAGGGATGTTTGAAGACTAAAAGAGGATAATCATGTATGCCACCCTAACCTCCGTGGAGAAAGTGTGGGTAGGAATCTTTTAAAACAAAAACAAAAAAACCCCATCCCAGTATCTGTTATTGCTAGTCCTCTCACCACTGGCCTTTTTCTAAAGGAGTGGCACTGAGACCTCCTCATCTGAGGAGCAATCTTAAATATACTCATGACTGAGGGCTACCATAACACCTCCGCTGCTTGCTGCCGCTGCAGAACTCCTGATGGACTGCTATTGCTATTAATACCTGCTACAATTATTTTGTACCATAATTCTTTCCCACAGTTACTATACCTAAAACACATTTGGAAGAAAAATTCTGGAGCAAATGCTCCGAATGCAGATTTTCTTTTAAAAAATAATAATTTTTCTGTCATTCATAACAATGCATTTTGCTTTATTTAAAGATTGAATTTGACAATGTAATATCATTGTTGCTTATCTTGTTTATGAAGAATTGAACACTGAGTTTGTCATCTGTCAAAGTTGTGACACTGATGTTTTAAAATGTTGAATTACAAATGTTCATCACATTCAAATGGGCATGCATTCATTTTAGCTATGCGAATTAACTGTGACAATGGTGTGTGCTTTTTGCCCCCCCGAAGGGTATTTTTTAATTGCATTTTCTATAACTAAACACTACTTGAAAAAAAAGGAAGGGTCTATAAACTATGGGATAAAGGAAAGTAACCTCTAAAAACCCAAGAGTAGGTGTCACACAAACAGCTTTTAAAAGATTACATGTTTATATAACTGCATTCTCATGCCAAACCATTGAACGTAGTCATCATCTTTCTATAAACTTCAAGTCTAGATATAATCATGGTCTACTATGACTTCATAAAGAGCCTAAGAAAGCATAGTTTAAATATTTTTTAGAACTTCAGAATTATGATTTCTTATCCTTTGTCTTCCTCAATTTATAGTCTGTATTTGGGGCCGCAGCCCCCAAATTTGAGTCTGATTCTTCGCCAGAAGATGACTCCGCTCCATCACTTCCACCCTCTTTGGGACTGTCTTTTTCTTCTTCTTCTTCTTCCACATCTGCTGGACAGTTATGAAGATGCAAGAATTCTCTTGCCTTTTCCACAGTGTCAATTTTCTCTTTTCCGTTGATGAACTTAAAGATGACTCCTTCAGGCAAAGTCCATCTGTAGGCAATTTGTTTCTTTTGTAGAAATGAGACCAAGTCTCCATATTTGCGTCTTTTCCTCCTTATTTCAAATGGAATATCTTTTAAGACCTTTATCTCTTTGTCCTTAATTTTCAGGGTAACTCCATTAGCTGCTTTGGGAATTTGATCTCTCACTCTTCTTCTGGGAAATCTCACCATCACTTCTCCCGGCAGATTATTTTTCCTTATAAATTCTGTATACGATCTGAAGACCATATCAATATCGCTTTGCAAGTTATCCGCTTTTATATCTGCCATTTGCCCCAAAGCTTCACACATTATCTGTATGAGATTCTCCCCTTTTTCCTCAGGGATCCCCTGGAATCTTAGGGCATAGCTTGCCCTTTCCATTTGCAACTGTAGTAATTGAGACTCATCTGTTTGACACTTCTTCTCCATTGCCTGCATTTGTTTTTGTAGCTTTTTGGCTCAGTTTGATCTATTTTTTTGACAGTCTCATCAGTTTGGGCTTGCTGTCTGTCTAGTTTTCGATTTATTGCCATCACCTGTTCCAAGCAGAGGGTGCAATGCTTCATTTAATATCCTTTGCAGGTCTGAAGTTGTGTCCTGTCTGGGCACAACACTCACTGGACTGGCTCTTCCGGCAGACTTAGCTGTTGCTATCTTTTCTTTCTCCTCTTTCCTCATTGGAGGCGCCATTTTTGAGGACTTGTTTACTTTTCAACAAAAGTTATGACAGTCTCTAAAGTTCTCCAATACACTTGGTAAGTCTTAAAAGTCCTTTATTTTGGTCTTTTTCACTTCACAAGCCTGCCCCACTGCTTAAACAGTAAAGTTCGCTTATGTTTATCTTCTCAGAGGAGAGTCCCCTCCCCCCCTGGTTCCCACGGGGTGGCTTTTGGCATTTTTCGATGTTCTTGCTTTAACTTAACTCACAGTTCAATGGCAACACCATTTTCAGTTCGCTTTAAGTACCAAATCGCTTGATCACCCAGCGCTTGATCCGGTGTGCGCTTCTAGTTCCACCAGGAAACTCTGTAGCAGGACCATCGGGGCATGGATGCCCCCCCCTTCACTGGCAGGGTAGCCGGAGGGGAAGCCTTCTAGCACCCCATGGCTTGGAGCCCATTTCCAGGACTCCATGGGGGCCATGCAGACGATTGCACTCCCTCCTTGCCACAGGTTCTGGCAATCGTCTCCCAGAGGTCCGGGAGAAAGTGACTGCCATGGCGAGTACCAAAACCGGAAACCAACTGTGGCAATGTTAGTGGTGTATCTGGGAATGTTTCTGAAGATTCAGCACTACATCTAGCGACCAAACCACCTTTCAAATTCTCATTATGTACTCTTATTTATATTAACAGAGGCTGCACTTAGCCAATTGACTAAACTGGACTTACTTCTGAATAGACTTGCTTAGGATTGCTAAAAAAAAAAAAACCCCTATAGACTATACGAGGTATCCCCAACCTTTTGTAGCATGTGGGCACCTTTGGAATTCTGACACAGGGTGATGGGTGCAACCACAAGACGGCCACCTTGGGAGGCAGAGCCAACCACAAAACAGCTGCTGTAGGAGGCAGATCGAGGAAGCCCAAGTGTAGGGGGCATGAGAAGTAATTTTTAAAAATATACTGGGAAAGAGGAGTGTGAGAGAATAAGAAGAAGAAGAAGAGAAAAGATTGGATTTATACCCTGCCCTTCACTACCCAAAGGTGTCTCAGAGCGGCTTACAAACTCCTTTCCCTTCCCCTCCCCACAACAGACACCCTGTGAGGTAGGTGGGGCTGAGAGAGCCCTGACAGAAACTGCTCTTTTTTCAAGGACAGCTCTTGTCAGAACTACGGCTTGCCCAAGGTCATCCAGCAGGTGCAAGTGGAGGAGTTGGGAATCAAACCCGGTTCTCCCAGATTAGAGTACGCGCACTTAACCACCACACCAAACTGGCACTACACCAATACTGAGGTGGCAACTGCTGCTGAAACAAGGTGATTTTAATCTGCATAGCCAATTAGATCTCCACTGCCCAGTCAGAAACTCTGATGGGCAGAAACCCCACCTGGCCCCGCCCACTTTCTGAAAATGGTTGGCGGGCACCAGGAAAGTGGTCAGTGGGTGCCATGGTGCCCATGGACTCCTTGTTGGGGACCCCTGGACTAAACAGAAATCTAATTGGGACCAACCTTTTGCTTGTGGGCCCTTCCTAGAAGTTGACGATGCATCTCAGCTGCGTTTCTGTCCTCCTCAGACACGGTGGTGGTAGAGCGCATAAGATTAGCTCTTCTGCATTGTCATTTTGGTCATTTGTTTGCCCCTGTTGCTTAGGTTCCCCCCCCCCCTTCCCACATGTGTTTTGCTCCCTCTGGGACTACTAGAGAGAGAGCAAAACACACTGGGCGGGGAAAAAACCTGAAGGAAAAGGGACAAACCAGGGACAAAAGTGACAATGTGGACGAGCCAGCTTTCCTGAGCAGAAGCCCTTGGCCAAATTTGCAAGGAAATAACTTTAATATAGCAATCTTCATTATTCTTTAATTCCTGATCTCACTAGCAGAGGAGTTAGAGTGAGGAGCAAGCACTTATTCCTGAATGCTGTGTTAATCTGATCAGAACAGGGCTCTTTCCACATCTTTCTAGGATGTTTCCATTCACATACCACGAAGCATTGGCAATATGAACTTCATCAACAAAGGGAGCATAATTATGACAGCTATTGACTTATGTAGCTCCTGCACATTTATTACTCCCAGAAAACAGTGGAAAAGATGTACTCTGCTGTATAGTTCATATGCCTGTAGTACACAACCTATAAGGAACTAGGGCACCATTACACAATAGTGCCCCCTACAGCATGTCTCCCAGTGCTACATAAGGGGAATGAAATTTTGCTGCCACAATAACAATAGTTTATTTTTTTTCCCTTACAAAATGTCTCCAGCAAGAATCAATGCCTTTTTAGTGCTATTTCTGCAAACCATTCTCCAGCATAGTCTTGATGAAGCTGGGCAGTTGGTCTTCCTTTTCCCAGCATTGTTTCCTATGGGGCTCCTGCTCAACCCTGCACCAATGTAACATGCAAGAAGCAGGCAATGCTGCTACAGTAACCAAACTTCTCTCCCCTAGGAATGAAATAGTCCTGCTCAACACTTCAGCAGCCTCTCATTTGTTGTTGGATTTCTTTAGTACACATCACCCACTTGAATTTCCCTACCAAATTGCTTAGCACTTGTTTCTCAAAAAGAAAAAGGTTTCCAAGGAGTGGGAGAGATCAAAAGAGTTGCTCAGCTAGTATCCACACATTTCTCGGCTGTAATTATTCACTTCAAATTCTTCTGAAGAATCAGGGTTGTTTTAAAGGCTAATTTATTAAACAGAGGTTCAGTTGCAAAGACAGCTTCAGCATTTGCAGACCTGCTACCAGAGGAAAGGAGACTTCTCAATGAGCAGTTCAAGTGGCCAGACTCTTGAGACCCAGCCATTAGTATCTGGTGAGAGAGCAGTTGAAGAAGCATTCAGCTGGGCTGCCAGAGGTCTCACTTTGACCAGCTGGCTAGAGGACATGAAACAACAGAGAACAAGAGAGTGGGTTTTAAGTGGGAAGGCCTGCTGGGCCCATGTAACTGCCTGCTGCATCCAGAAAGGACTTGGGGCAAACACTCTGGCTTAAGCATGGAATCACAGAGGTAATGCCATCAGTCATAAAGCATACACAGAAATGGATGTGGGAGAGCCTTCTAGCATCAGCACTACTGGGGATCTGATTTGAGGCAGCATCCTTAAAGCAAAAGTACCAGTGCTGGTAAAGAGGGACAACAGAAGTTCTTGTTTTTAATTTTAATTTAATTTAACTTACAGTTTATATACCATTCTAACCCCGAGGGGTCTCTGAGTGGTTTACATACAATTTTAGTTACCTATCTAGGGCCACACCTACCGGCACCCAGGCAGCAGAGCTCTGTTGTTATACGGCTCTTCCAAGCGGGCTTCAGATGTTATTCTTCTCAGTGTTCTATCTCCTGATGCCTTGGCATGGGTCTTAAGTCAGCAACTCTCTCCGGTGGACACATCCTGGTGTGTGGCCCCGCGCCAGCCGCAGCTCCGGCTCATGTCCTGCTGGCTCCGCCGCGCCACCACGTCACCGCGCCTCCACGATTTCGTCTCCGCCCGGATTCTGCTGCTCGACGGCATGCTCACTAGGTCGCAGGGCCGCTCTTCAGCCACTTCGCCACCGCCACCGATGCTCCTGCTGCACGCTGTCCTTAAGGAGGGGTGTGTGCCCCCTGCCACCTAGGGGCAGGTACCCAATTTATCTACTCGCTTTACGCTGGGGGTAGTTTTGTGGACACTTCTTGGATGGTGCTCATGATGCAGTCACAAATCCCTTCCATGCCTTCACTTTCTCAAATGCATGAGGACATGGTTGTCCCTGCCTTATTCCATTTATGTCAGGGTGAGTGTTAGGTTCCACAGCCAACAACTGAGTACACGCTTATCAGAAAGGTTATACTTTATTGAAGAGCTATAGATGCATTAACATAGGCACTGTTAAGAATGGCGTTGCCTGTACAAGCATAATGGGATATAGGGTATTCGTATGCACCCCCCCTCCTTAGGCAAATTAGCCACATTCCCATGCGCGGGAGAAGGAGCCCCAGGCCGTTAGAGCTGAAACTGAGAACCGAAAGCGCTCCCATGGTTCCCTTGAATCCCAGACACTACACACCACCTGCAAGATAAGCAAGCATTACAGAAGCCAAGAAGGAATGCAGCAGACTTAGCAAGCTATCACCCCACCCCCAACCCTTATGGCAGCATAGCTGACAGTGAGGGGGACATTTGCTTGATATGACTTGATCATGCTGTTAGAGTACAAATAGTCTCCAGTGTTACATCCATAGAAAAGCCTTTCATTTGCAAAGGCCAAAGTCTGATGTAAAATTCAGGTGGGGTAGCTGTGTTGGTCTGAAGCAGCAGAACAAATTTTGAGTCTGGTGGAGGCACCTTTAAGACCAAAGAAGTTTTATTCAAAGTGTGTGGGTAGCTGTGTTGGTCTGAAGCAGCCGAACAAATTTTGCTGTTGGTCTTAGAGGTGACACTGGGCTCAAAAAAAAGTCTGATGTGAAACTCCTGATGGGATACATATGTAAATAACACTGCTGCAACATAGGTCAAGCTAACCTGGGCTACAGTTTAACTGGATGGCCCTTGAGGACCCATGACTTCTATATTACATTCATTATTTGTGGTGGCATTGGCTGCAGCTGGTCTGAGTTATTTTCTAGTGAGCTGTACTGTATGAAAGTACTTAGTCTCCTTCTGATGTCTTTAGCCTGTCCCCCACCCCTCCCTGCCCCCCATTCACCAGAACTGGTCTCAGTGGAACATGAGCTCATGAGTAGATCACAATATCTCATTGTCCTAAACAATCATATGACACTACGTAGAATTCTGTGTGTTCTCACTGGTTAAAAACTAAATTCCTAGTCTCTCTTCCCTTTGCCAGGCACTTAGTTGACACAGTTCTGGATCCTAATGTCTCTCCTGTAATTGTATAACTTTTCTCCCACAGGTGGTTACACTGTGTCCCCCAATAGTAGTAATTGAACTGGCTGTCCAGAAGGGATCTTAAGACTGGAGCGATGTCCATGGACTAGGTTGCTGAACCAGCAGAGATGCAGCCTCCTCAACATCAAAGCCATAACTAGCTAATTCTGCATCTGAGGCAAGAATATAAAATTACATCCCCTATACTTTCATAGCACTTAATGTTGCTAAAAAGGTAAATGCATAAAGAATAAGAGTAATAGTGAAAAGTACTGAGATTGACGAGTGATTTCAGCTCTCATACTTTTATTAGTGCAGAACAAGACAACTCTAGCCAGCTCACAGGCTGGCATATATTCCCTGAAAACCCCACACCCAAAACACATCCCACACAAGTGATTGGTTATTTACAGTGGCCGAGAGTTCCATGGGCCTAGCTCACCGATTGGTGCGGCCTAAGATCTGTGTCAGCGAGCTGCCATTTCTCTGG
>NW_015162668.1:0-5429 GCF_001447785.1 Gekko japonicus
AATGGTAAAGATATGAGGTGTGTGAACCAATTGAAGGTCCATTCTGTAAAGTTCGTTCTGCATCAGCAGACACATCTAGCTGTAATGACCATTTGGCCATAATACTAGTAATGGTAACCTGTGGCGGCTCTTTGGCAGCGCTCGCGCTTTGCGTTCAGAGGTTGCCTGCCAACTGAATCGAGCCCTTGGGTGGCAGGGCTGCAGAAAGCGCTTGCCTGGGACCTCGCTTCGCTGTTGAGTCAGCCTAGATGAGTCAACGGCCTGACTCAGTTCCTGAGAGTCTGTGGCTGCAGAAGGAAAAAGAAGCGTCGAAGAAACACGAGGCCGGGCCTCGAATCTTGTAGTCATTAAGAAAAGAAATGCTGCCCTGATGTGGACAGCCCAGGCAAGCCCGATCGCGTCAGATCTCGGAAGCTAAGCAGGGTTGACTCTGGCAAGTACTCGTATGGGAGACCTCCAAGGAATACCAGCAGTCGGGAGGCAGGGGCAGGCTTTATTCAGCCACCTCTCTGAATATCCTCCAGGCCCCCAGGAGCGGTCAGTCACCAGAGGTCGCCATGACCTCCAGGTGTGCGTGCATGCACACACGCACGCACACACATACTCATATAAAGAGAAAAGAAATGCAAGAGCCTGCCTTCTCAACATCATCTAAAATCCCATTACAAGCGCTTACCCAATGTTCCCTCTAAGCTGAGTGAGTGTGAGCTAGCTCACAGTTTTTTAGCCTCCGGCTCATTTTTGTTTTCGCTCAGGAAGGATGGCTCCAGAGCAAACGAATTTATGCAGCAGCCCAATCGCTCGCTCACAACTTTAATGCCAGCAACTCACAAAGTAGAATTTTTGCTCACAAGACTCCATGGCTTAGAGGGAGCCTTGGTGGGTACCCAGATGTCTATTTGGATCCGGGCCACTGATGGGAGTCAGTGTCCCTTGGACTGCAAGAAGATCAAATCAGTCAATCCTAAAAGAAATCAACCCGGACTGTTCCCTGGAAGGCCAGATAATGAAATTGGAGCTCAAATACTTTGGCCACCCAATGAGAAGGGAGCGCTCACTGGAGAAGACCCTGATGCTGGGAAAGATTGAAGGTCAAAGAAGACGGGGACGGCAAAGGACGAGATGGTTAGACAGTGTCATAGATGCAACGAACATGAAGTTGAGCCAACTTCAGAGGACGGCGGAAGACCGGAAGGCCTGGCGTGATCTGGTCCATGGGGTCGCGAAGAGTTGGACTCGACTGTGCGACTGAACAACAACTGATGGGAGATTAGCTGGGGGCGGAACGTCCACTGTCTCAACCGAAAGCCCGGTGGAAGAGCTTCGTCTTGCAGGCCCTGCGGAATTGTAATAGATCCCGCAGGGCCCTGATCTCATACAGGAGCTTATTCCACCAGGTGGGGGCCACGGCCGAAAAGGCCCCGACCCTCGTTGAGGCTAGTTGGATGTCCCTGGCAATGTTCCCTCTAAGCTATGGAGTGTTGTGAGCAAAAATTCCACTTTGTGAGCTACTGGCACTAAAGCTGTGAGCAAGCGATTTGGCTACTGCATAAATTCATTTGTTCTGGAGCCATCCTTCCTGAGCTGAGACACAAATGTGTGAGCTGGAGGCTAAAAAACCGTGAGCTAGCTCACACTAACTCAGCTTAGAGGGAACAGTGGTCCCTGGGGCCGGGGACTGCCGTAATATGTTGATTTGTGGACCTCAGTGCCCTACAGAGCTCATATGGGGAGAGGCGGTCCCGGAGGTATGCTGGGCACTTCAGGCGAACACAAGCGAGGGTCCTCCTCCTCTGTTCACTTTTAGATCGCAAGGCCTTCTACGTGATCTTCAGCTGGGAGAACGGGGCGCAGATCTACGAGCTGGTGGCACAGACGGTGTCCGAAAGGAAGAAGTAAGGAATCGAGGGGGCGGGGGCGGAGAACTGGGGTGCCCGTAGCCGTGGGACAGGGTGGAAAGGTGGAAGTGAACCACTCAGAAAAGTACCGAATGGATTTGTGTCGCCAGAGCATGCGTGGGTGACCACAGCGTCAAGATGGTGCTCTGGGGAGTGGGCTGAAAGGGAGTTTTCCGAATTTGGATTAAGCAGCCGTTGACAAAGCGAGGGGAAAGATGGCTTGTGACTTAATTTGAGGAAGCATAGAGTCGTAGGGTTTGCTACATGCTCAGAAGATGGCAAAACAAACCATCCAGGATCCCCAGGGAAGACTGGCCTGGAGAACAATTCCTTCCCGACCAAGTGACCCTTGCTGCATGCAAAACAAACCATCCAGGATCCCTAGGGAAGACTGGCCTGGAGAACCAATTCCTTCCCGACCCCAAAGTGGCGATCGGCATTTCCCTGGGCGTGTCGGAAAGGTCCACGAGAACCAAGCACTGAGGCCACCCTCCCTGCCCTCCCTTCTCGAGATCTGCCTGAGTTCACAGAATCGGCAGTGCTGCCAGATGGCCATCGAGCCTTTGGCTTAAAATCCTCCCAAGAAGGAGAGCCCACCACCTCCCAGAGGTGTATTTGAAGTGGAAACAGAGCTCGCTCTGACCTGGATAACCTAGCCTAACCCAATCTCATTAACTCTCATAAGCGAAGCAGCATCGGTTGCTGGTCCGTACTTGGATGGGAGACGACCAAGGAAGCGGTTGTGATGCCGAAGCAGGCAACGGCCAACCACCTTTGCACATCTCTTGCCTCAAAGACCCTACGGGGTCGCCGTAAGTCGGCCACGACTTGACGGCAATTTCCACCCCCAAAGTAGAGCTGACTTCAGCCTGCTTCGCCTTAGCCAGAGGTAGCGTTCCAGGTTCGGAACTTCCAGCAGCCGTCAGGGCGTTTGGTTCTTTCGGAATTGTCTTCCTTGACGTCAGGAGAGATCTGACCCTCTGCCTCTGTTCCGTCCTAGCTGGTGCAGTATGATCAGCGAGACGGCCGGGTGTCTGAAGCTGCCCTCGTCGACCCGCCTGAAGCCACGTCATTCAGTGCCAAACCGAACTTCGCCACACTAGTAAGTAGGAAAGGGTTCCCCGGCACCCACGGGCGTTGGTGTTTTTAGAAAGTGGGTGGGGCTTTTGCCCAGCAAAGTTTCTGATTGGCCACTGTAGATTTGATTGGCTGTACAGATAATAATTGGGCTGCGGTGGCTCAAGTGGTTAAGACGCTGAACTGCAAACCGGAAGGTCGGTAGTTCAGCAGTTCGAGACCCGAGTGCCGCATGACAGAGTGAGCTCCCGTCTCTGGTCCCAGCTCCTGCCAGCCTAGCAGTTCGAAAGCAAGAAATTGCAGGTAGATAAATAGGGACCGCTTCGGTGGGAAGGTAACAGCGTTCCGTGCGCCCTCGGCATCTAGTCATGCCGGCCACATGACCACGGAGAAGTCTTCGGACAGCGCTGGCTCTTCGGCTTGGAAACTTGAGATGAGCACCGCATCCCTAGAGTCGGATTCGACTGGCTTTCAAGCAGGGGAAACCTTTACAGATAATATAAATCCGTAAATAAAAGATGGAGCTGGAATCTCATCTCCGTATAGAAAGGACCAGTGTTCCCTCTAAGCTGAGTCAGTGAGTGTGAGCTCACAGTTTCTTAGCCTCCGGCTCACACATTTTTTGTCTGAGCTCAGGAAGGAGGGCTCCGGAGCAGATCAATTTATGCAGTTGCTAAAAATCGCTCGCTCGCAACTTTAATGCTGGTAGCTCACAAAGTAGAATTTCTGCTCACGAGACTCCACAGCTTAGAGGGAGCATTGCCCAGAAACTTGTATCTGACGTATCTTTTTCCGCCCGGCAGTTATGCAGAGCCGCTGCTCAGTGGAACGGAAAACGGCAGCAAGGAGACGCTGCCCTCGGAAGGTGAGGTTTGCGACGAGTGGGTTAGAACCGGGAGTAGCGTTCGTGGTGTGGGAAGCGGGACAGAGAGAGACGCTTCCCCCTTCCCTCTCAATACTAGAAACTGGGATCTTCCGGTGAAATAGAGGATTGGGTAAAATTCAACTAGGAAAGTCAACAAAACAGAACCTCCGTGTCCAGAGGCAGTGTACCTCTGAATAGCAGTCATTGCAGGGCTCAGCAGGAGAAGAGACTTGAGCCTTCGGGTTCACCATTGTAGGAAACAGGATGCTAGGCTAGAAGGATCCTTGATCTGATCCAGGCTTAAGTTTGGTGTAGTGGTCAGGAGCGCGGACTCTAATCTGGGAGAACCGGGTTTGATTCCCCACTCCTCCGATCTCCTCTGGAACCCTTTTTAAAGATGGGAGTGACATTAGCTACCTTCCAATCCTCAGGAATGGAGGCAGATTTTAAGGAAAGATTACATATCTTTGTCAGGAGATCTACAAGTTCACATTTGAGTTCTTTCAGAACTCTCGGATGTATGCCATCTGGGCCTTCGGCTAGTGAAGGGCAGGGGTATAAATCCAATCTCTTCCTCCTCCTCTTCTCCTTCTTCTTCTCCTACTTCTCCTCCTCCTCCTCCTCATATTCCGAAACAGGCAGGAAAGGAGAAATAAGAAAAGATGGTGGGCGGGAATAGAACCCCTGAATCATTCTCGAACTCACAGCCAAGGGGGGGACAGGGAAGGGGATTATGGTATTCAGAGGCACAGCTCTGATTGGTCTTTTGCCCCTCCACGCCAGAACGAGAGAAGGACAGCCCGCTGGAAGGAGCAGAGTTCGAGGAGCGTGGCCCAGGGGGTGAACAGAGGTCCAGCAAGGCGATGGAAGATTTCTTGGCCGACATCCTGCCCCTCTATAAACCACAGCCCAAAGGGCATGGGTCCCTGGCAGCTGCTGTGCAGGAGAGAGGTGAGTAAGCCCAAATATTTTCCCCTCCTCTCTTCCAGCTTTTCCCCTCTCCCTGCCACAGCGGTGTGTGCAATCTCAGCCAAGGGTGTAATCACCATGTGTCTACTACCCCTGCAGAGAGCCAGCTTGGTGTAGCAGTTAGGAGCGTGGACTCTAATCTGGGAGAACCGGGTTTGATTCCCCACTCCTTCATATGCAACCAGCTGGGTGACCTTGGGTCAGTCATAAGTTCTCTTGGAGCCCTGTTCTACCACGAGCATCCCTCAAAAGAGCTCTCTCAGCCCCGCCTGCCTCACAGGGTGTCTGTTGTGGGGAGGGGAAGGGAAAGGAGATTGTAAGCCGCTCTGAGACTCCTGAGGGAAGTGAAGGGCAGGGTCTAAAGCTAATCTCTTCTTCTTCTTCTGCAGTTTGGGCGCTAAAAAGGCTTCTGCAGCTCCCGGAGGAAGGTGAAGCCAGCTTCCCAGCAGATGACGCTGACCGCCTCCCGGAGAACGGGAACTCCTGTGAGGGGGAAGAGGAGGACGAGTGGGGCACGGGAGACGGGGCCGAGGTGGAGAACAGCAGGAGGCATCAGAGCGAGAGTATGAGAACAGGTGCCTGCTGGGAAATCCGGGACTCGAGAGGCACTCTGGGGGGGG